>NC_072738.1:69942050-70121361 GCF_026930045.1 Uloborus diversus
TGTTTTTATTAACTTGGTTTCGTTGGTGTCTGTTCGGGTGGAATCTTGCAACTCAATTTTCACTCTCTTCTCGGATTCTTTTGAAATTTTGTATGAAACTTCGGACCCGATGACAATGCAATATTCAAAATAATAATAATAATAATAATAATAATAAATTAACCATTTTTAGTTTATTCCAATTTTAATCTGCATTTTTGTATGAATCCTCTAATTTTGAGGCCAAAAAAATGCTTGCACAAATGAAAATTAAATATCCGTAGAAACACGTGATTTTTCAACGCCAGATAAAACTTTTTCCAACAATACAAGGTAATTATAATGTAAATTCTAATTTTTTTAAACTAATTTCATGCATAAATGTAGGTGAGACTTCAATTAAATTCATTGTTGTTCAGGGTCATTCGCAACTGCAGAGCTCGAATAAGCTACCTTGCTGTGATTAACAATGCTAAAGAAAAAGGTAAAACATTCCATTCCACGTGTTTTCTTTGGGTTAAATTACATGCTTCAGACAGTTTATGATGTAATATGTAGTTTCAGAAAAATAGAAAAGAAAGCTTCCCACAAACACGATGAAAAATTACTGTCATTCACTAAGCGTCGAAGCAAGTTATAAGTTACGGCATTTTTGTTTCTTTTACCTTTTTCGTCCGCCATTATAGACAGTGACTGCAGCGCCCCCTATAGTTTATTAGAGTTCCGAATTGTTGAAAAATTGTTTATTAAAATTTTCCTAAAATGTTCGAAGCAATATACATAATCATAGCAATTCGTATATTTAAGAGATATTTCACAATTGTGGAGAATTTTCAATGTAAATAAATGTTAGGTTGAACAGCAACTTTTTAGTTGATGTGTTTATTTCTGCTAAACCCAACTCTGGTACATTTTGTAATCATCTATGTGTTTCCAGTTCATTCGCAGATAAATAAATGTATGATATATTTTTATATATTTACACATAAAAAATACTCTATACTTGCATTAAATTTATGTTGTGCATAGAAATTTAAAAAAAGCTAAACGTTTTTTAGAGTTACAATGTTATTTATGGTGCAGTTTAATGTTTAAGCTTATTTTGTCGATTGAACAAATTTACCAAACTCCGTCATCGTCAATTTAACCGTCTCAGTCATTGTCTGATCGAAGTATGTAAAATCGAATCGAAGATTTCAAACACGCAATACTAGCAAGAAGTTCCGTCTAGAACTAAACGAGCCTACTTTCCCATATACACATACTACTTTCTTGTAGGGCTCGACCGATGGCATTTTTTGGCCGATAGGTCGATGCCGATTGTTGGCCGATTGTTCAAAGAAGGCCGATTGTTTTTCTCCAAATTGTCGATTGCCGATGGCCGATGCCGTTGGCCGATGGCAAAAAAAAAAAAAAAAATCAAACAGAAATATATTGATAAGATTATCAGGGATTTAAAGGATCAATGATTCATTTCACTTTACTTCCTTTCTACGAATAAGGAATCGTAATCACAAATAAAAAAAAAAAAAAAAAAAGATTTCTACCTAAATTTCTATTTTACGCTCACCCAATCTAAACTTCACAAGTTTTTTTCGGCACATCTGTACATGCATATGTACCTAAGAACATATAGATGACTTAAATATCCATTTTGAACTCCTCCTCAGTTAATTATCGCAAATTCTCTTGTAATGTCTTCATGCGCTTAAACTTGCGTCATTAAAAAATGTTATGAAATAGTAAGTTGAAAACTCATGTGTACGATCTGAAAGTTCGAGGTCAAGCAGTATAAAACCTTACCCTGAATAGTTCACTCTACCGAAGCACATCTATCTACAAAATGGTCACCTCGGACGACTATGCACTTCTGCCAACGTTCGTGGTTCGTATAGCTTCGAAGCACTCCTGGAAGACATTTTTCGCAACCTCCCGTAAGGCCTCTTGCGCTGCTGCTTCAACTTCATCGTGGGGAAGAAGGCGACCTTCATGTTGAGGATGCACGGCTCGATTGGTCAATACTCTGATATGATAAAAAAATAACATAATGTTTCGTCGAACTTAGCCCCGTGTGACTTTTACCTGTCCCCCCCCCCCCCCAAAAAAAAAAAAACGTTTGCATGGGCGCTGCTTTTTTCCGTCAGGAAAAGATAAAGCTGCATCATATAAGGTAGTGAAAAATGACTTCCAGGAATGATTCCAAAAGTTAATTGAACATTGGCAGAAGTATATAGTCCCCAAGGTGACCTTTTGAAGGTGGATGTGCTTCCGTAATGTGAACTATTCCTGGTAAATTTTTATACATCTTGTCCCCGAGGTTTTGGATCGTACCGCGTACAATCTGTATAGGGTGTAGTTATGCTTCTCCTTTTTGACTGTTGTATGATGAAAGAGAAAGAAGAACAGCCCCCCTCCCCCCCCCCCCCCCAAAAAAAAGAAAGAAAAAAAAAGGAAGAAAAACAAAGAGACATATAACTAAGAAGATATAACTAAGATTTCAGTAATATTGTAATAATGTATGGATTTAGGTACACTAAACATAGTTTAAAAACATCAAATTATGTTGTTCAATCATTCAAAAAAAAAAAAGAATGAAACTATGAAACCGTCAACAAATTACGCAATTTAATTGGAAAGATTGCACGTAGACATTTGTTAGTCATCAAATTAAACAAAAAAGTAAACAGATCAATTACAACATAATAGGAATATTTTTGTACTTGTTTAAAATTTATGATTAGAAAAGTTTGGATTTTTCATAAAAGCTATAACAGTGACATAAATTTTGCTGAAAAAAGAAATAGCCATGAAGAGAGCGAGGTTCTTAAAACGCAGCTACGATAAACAAACTCAATATTTACACCAAGTTAACAGGGCCGATCCTAGCAGGTGTGCAGAGTGTGCACCGCACAAGGGCGGCCAAAGCTAGGGGCGGCCGTAGGCCGCATCATATAGTTCTTTCAATCAAGCAAAATTCCTCAAGAATTTCTCACAAGATGACATAATAAGTGGAATTAATGTGCTGAATTTTAAATGTTCAGTTATCAAAGTAAGTGCTAATTTTCCAACAGCATAGCATATTAAGAAAAATGGAATGTTAAGAGAACATTGTGTTGCTCCATTATCCATTAAATATCAACTCTTTATGCATGCTTCATTTGGTTGCAAAAATTGTGACAGAACTGGTAATCAGGCATGGATACAGGAGAGGGGCCAATGACGAAAATCCCCCCCCCCTCCGAAGCATGAAAGGGTGCCTTCTATAGGCCACTAATGCTTCACCCAGCCTCCCAATTTTTATTGACCTTAAACAATGAAGACATATTTTGTGTAAAAAAAAATATGCTGATAGGATACTCTCGCAAATATTTCAAATAACAAATTTTGTGTTCAGCAGTCGTGGAGACTGGAGAGGAGAGACAATGGAAAATTGCGACTCCCCTGAGAGTCAAACATGTATAATCAACGAACTAAAATTTTTAATTTTTCCCCTTTACAGCAATTTTTTCTAATTAAAATCACGAATGAACTGCCCGGTTTCGGATCAGGCAGGTGAACAGGACCTGTGCTCCGGGTTACAAATTTTGAGTGTGGCTCCAAAACGAAGATCCAAAAGAATGCCTTGACGAGACTAAAGAAGGCTTCAAACTGCGTTTTTAGGACTTTAATTTCGGAAAATTTCGCTGGTTGAACCACCGATTTTAAGGATCCAATTAAGTCTCTTATTCACCCTTTCTTCCCTAATGTAATCAAACATAGCCTAAAAATGATGGCTCCAAAATGTCTTTTCCGGAGACAGTCCTCCTAACGTCATCAAAAATTGCTCAATGGCACTTTTCAAATTTCTTTTTCGAAATGTTTGCGGTAAAGGGCCCTGAAATCCATTCCCTAACATTACTATCAAAGATAGTCTGAATTAGCGTCTCTAGAGAGGCCCCCAATCCCATCCCCTCTCACTTAACGTATTCAAAAACAAACTGAAAATGCGTTTTTCAATCATCAGTTTCGAAGAACTTCGGGGGAAATAACCCGGATCCCCCTTTTCTCCAACGTAATCACTATAGCTCAAAATTTCGTTTTTAGACGGTTCGTGGAGCCACCAAACCCTTCCTGCCTAAATTAGCTTGAAATTGACTTCAGTTTCAAAAAACAATTCGTGAGGGCACACTGAACCCCCGCTCGCTCTTTGTCCCATCGTTATCAAGCAATGCCTAAAATATGATTTTGGGACTTCCATTTCTAAAAAATTCCGAATGGCTTATGTAAATTTCCATGGCTCTAGGGCATCCGGCATCCCCCATCAATCGCCGAGGTGAGGTGGAGTGAAGTCTTAAGTTGTATTTTTCAGATATTAATATCGAAAAATATTCAGAAAGATCCGCTGAATCTTCCCGGTTTAATTAAAGTTCCTAAAGATAGCACAAAATTGTGCTTTTTAGAGCCCCAAAATCCTTTCTTCACAAAAATAACCTAAAATTGATTTTAATTCCGAAAAATATTTCAGTTCGGAATATTTTCCCATTTCCCCTATCGTGTCCAAATCTAGCCAAAAATGTATTTTTGAAACAATAGTGCCAATAAATCACCAGAGGAAATATGCCAGACCCCCTAACGTCACCAAAGACAGCATAAATTTGAGTTTTAAACATCAAATTCCAAAACTTTCGATAGGAGACGACAGAATCTTCCACCCTCCAGCAATTTCAACAAAGATAACCCGAAATTGAGTGTTTAAAACTATACTGTTTCAGAAAATTTTCGGGAAGAGCGCCGATCCTTCCTAAACTAAGGTCACAAAAAATAGCTGCAATTTGACATCAATTTTGAAGGAAATTTAGGAAAGAACTCCAACATTACTTTCCCCTCAAGGTTCGAAAAATTTCCTAAAATTTCAATTTTTGACGTCAATATTGAAAATTTCTCCATGGACCTTGAATGTTCCCGACTCTTTTGTCCTTGCAAACAAACACAAGCAAAGATTAACTACAGCTACTTTTCATACGCCAATTTCGTGTAATTTCTGGGGACGATCCCCCCTACCCTTCCTCTGCTGTCACCAAAGACAGACTATAAAATGCGTTTTTACGACTAGTGAATTTCGGTACTTATTACTTTCTTCAAAGATATAAATTGTACCTAAGGCGTTTCTAACTTTTTACATGAATTCATCCTTCTGTTTTTTTTTTCTTTTTTTAAATTAGAACTTGATACAGAAATTTGAAGAAAGATTTATGTGGGCGTTAAGTATTAGTCAAAACATGCAAATTGCTCTTCAGGGGCGGCACATTAGGTCTTTGCACACGGGCGGCCGACACCCTAGGATCGGCCCTGCAAGTTAATAACTGAATACATATACTACTTGATCTGATGTTTGCACGCATAATATGGAACAATTTGATTGTTTTATCTTTTATGAAGCTTTACAAACAAGTTCAAATTAAATTTTTCAATTTAACAATAATTTTCTGAAATTTAAAAAAATGCATTATAGAAAATCCTTGAAACTTTTCTATAAAAAAAGAAAATAACTTATTCATTGATTTTATATAAATACATAAAAATAGTTACAACAGAAAAAAATCGATCGCTATTAATGATGCAAAAAAGATGGCACATTACGAAATATAGGAGAAACAAGTATGAGAAATACGCAAAATGACATTTCTTGACCAAAATAAATAATCGCTAAGTATTTAAGAAATGCTTCAAACGACGAGGGAGGCTTAGGGGGGGGGGGGGGGAATCACCCTCTGATTTTGGAGTAACTCACACTTCGGCCCCAACTTTGGCCTCATTTTTTTAGTACAAAACCGCTACCACCAACGCCTCGGAAGAGTTTCCAAATCTACTTCAGCACTTCCGAAGAAAAAATTAAAAAGTCCCTTTGATTTCCGAATTATGTCACCACTCACAACGTCTTTAATCAATGTGTCTTACATTAATTCTCTACATTCTTTCTTGACAATAGATAAAGCTTGAAAAAAAAAAATCTCTAATTTTATGAATGGTGTTAGTTTTAAACAACTCGGAAGTACGACTAGAGTTTAATTTCAGAAATTGAGAGAGTGAGAGGAGGGGCACGCAAGTGTTCTCGGAAATTCAAAAAATAGTCGTAAAAATTTGAGTTCAAAATAATCATAAACATTGAGCCAGAAAAACCCTTTTAAAACTTGCACCCGAGTTTGTTTTGATGTGCAATGGCGGATTTAAAATATAGCAAATGTTGCAATTGCGCGAGAGGCACCATAACCATAGAGGCACCGTAGGAGTTACAAAAATGCTTATGATAAATATTTTACAACTTCTGTGATCCCCAAAATGTATTTTGACGGGCCCCAAACTTGTAACTCCGCTGAAGCGATACAGAAAAGACTGCATTACTGTGATTCATATTACAAATATCGAAAAATTAAAAATTACTGTCGGTTCAGCGGGAATCTAATATAATGACACAAAAACCGGTTTCACCATCTCATATTTGTTTCCATAGTCTCCAATTCGGCAATATATCACCAAATGATCGTCAGTCTGCGGCGCTAAATTAGTTTTGCATAGAAATAAGTAATTAATAGCCATAAAAAGTGAGTAAACAGGCTTTTCAGAACACCCGATCGAAAACAAAAAAGGAAGTGCACAACTGGAACGTTCACACACACCCCACATGCAAAAATTTAAACCTTCTACAGTTTACCATTTTTGAGTTATGACTTATGAGAGATATATACGTACATCCAGCTGCAAGAAACAGTGCACTAATTAACTTGTTTGGTACTTGAATGCGGTGACGAAAATAGAAATTCATACTGAAATTTAAGTAAACAATTTTATATGAAAACAATAACTCCCTTTACTTTGTATTAAACAGTAAAACAGCAAAGGTCCTTTTTTTTTTCAAAAACATCGGCCAATTCCATCGGCTTTTCGATGTATTTTAAGGCCGATGGGCCGATGTTTCCTGCAATTTAGCATCGGCCGCCGATTCCGATGCCGATGGCTAAATTGCTGAACCATCGGCGCCGATGCATCGGCCAGGCCGATGCATCGGTCGAGTCCTACTTTCTTGTACCTGATCAATATGCTCAAAAATAGCTAAAATCGCAAATTATTTCAAAAATATTTTGTCAAAAACTTTCTCTTTTTCTTTCTATCTTCACAAACTTTAGATGAAAAAGCGATCTTAGGTGTCATTACGTTTCATAAACTTGCTCATTTAGAATGAAAAAAATAAATTGAAAATAAGGAGTAGAGTTATTTGCATAAGCGATGTTCAGACTAGTGTACGATGTGGGAACTTCCGCTCTCAGTGATGTTAAAAGGATGAAGGTCTATTCACGGAAAAATATATAGTAGCCAATTACAAAGCCAATACTTACACACCACGATTCCCCCACCGAAAATTTTCGCGTTGAGGGTGAGGAATTCGCGTTAGGCCTAAAATTCTTTACTGGTGAAAAAATCACATTATAGCCATTTCGCGTAAGTCGGATCGCGTTGTAGCGGGAGTCGACTGTATAGTTTTAGTATTGTGCAAGCAAAGAACACTTGGAGAGATTTTGCATGTCAGTTGTAAACCATTTTATTTTTTATCATGTGTGGATTAAAATGGTAGAAAGATAACAGAATTCGATAAGTTTAATGAAATAATGGAAGATCAATTAAAAAGAAAACTACCGCCATGTACGTGAAATAACCCGCCAATTCAGCTGGAGATGGAAAACTTCTTAAGGAAGCCAAGAGTGCCAAACAAACTGGTAGCTAATACAGAATTAGCACTGACCAGACGAGTGACCGAAGCAATGGTTCGGTTCAACTCGAATTTTGAAGGCAATTCAGTAAATTACCGCCCTATAGCCAGAGCTAAGGCAGAAATACGTGAAACTGATAAACAAAGGTTTATTTACATTAAATATTTATAGTGTTCATATGGCTACAGTAAAAATATAGTTTCATTAAGAATTGATAAATTTCGAATTCAACATCGTGGAAATGGCTGCTTACAACTACGAACTATTAAATTTGTATTAATTTCTAATGTTTAGTAATGCTTCTTGAATTCTCATTTCTTTTGGGGGGTAAATGGGCCAGAATATCCAGAAGACTTTGAAAATTGATTTTAAAAAAAATGAAACAAAAATGTCATGCATACAAACAAAAATTACTAGGCTTATTAGCATTTTCTAGGCTACTGCGTGCGTTTGTTTTACCTTTTTCATCCGCCATTAGACGGTGGCTGCAGTGCCCCCTATAGCTTGTTGGAGTTGCGAATTAATATTACTGTCGCAAAGCAACAAAATTTGAAACAATGGGTTTTATATTTAAACATTTAATAGGGAAATTATATGAAATTTGCCGTTTTCCATCCTAACTGAAATAATAACTTTACCTTAGAATTTTAATTTTCAGCGTTAAGTTGTACCTTATGATTAAGCAAAATATTTAGTGAAATCCCGAAGTCTCTAAGTGATCTTGTTGCTGAGATATAAGTAAAACCAGGCCTCAGATTACTCCGTGACAAAAAGGCTGAGTATAATTAAAGTGCTTAAAAAAACGTACCAAGGAGGAAAACGTAAAATCGGGAGCAGAGTCAAAAATCTATGCCTATTGCTTAAGAATTGTCATCAATGCAATAAAATAATGGGACTTTTTTTTTTTTGTAATTTGCTTTTTGGCTGGTACTTGCAAATAAAATATTGTTTTTATACTTTAAATTACTTGATTAGTTGTGGGGACCTGCTCCATTATTTCTTTTTCGTCTTCATCTTCTTCATGACTACAATCGAAAGGGGATCTTAAATCCCACATTGAAGGAATTCGTGATGTGAAGAGAAAATATATCAATGTATGCGTCATCGACTTTTGGAAGATGTTCAAGAACAGGCGTCAACAGCACAACAGCACTTTAATTGTCCTGAAGGAAAATTAGATGATCGGAGGAAACCCTTCTCACAGACAAAACGCAATAAGACAAGACAGAACAAAAAGAATGCCAGAGTGGCATCAAACATCCTTAAAACAAATTTATCTTGAAAAGAATAAAGATATCCAAAGAAAAAAGAAGTTTCTTAGTATCTTAGACGGAAAAAGTATCTTGCTTTGTTTGCAGAAAAGCGAATGCTTGTTCTATCATGGTTCAGCGGATTTGTTCGTTAGATGCGAAGATTTATACATTGTTCTAAACAAAACTTGCGGGAAAGGTAAGCAATTTTTCTCGAAAATAATATGAAAAAAAGTTTTATTTACAAAGCCGACAACTTTTAACTTCGACCTTCTATTGTATTACATTTTAAACAATTGTTGCCAGAAAAGTTCCTTGAAGTCATCCGCGCGTCGGAGTGTAAGGCTTGACTCGAGTCAAACGCCAATAGCGCATTAAGTGAAATTTCTGAAAAAGGGTAACTTAAAATCCGGAATATTTTGACACATCAGGATAGCTAGTAGTTTTCAGAGATCAGCAGAAAATTACGTAGGAAGCGGGATATCGTAACAAACGCACCACCTAAAATCGTGACTCTACTGTACGTACTAGCTTGAACGGAACAACGCCAGAGATTAAGAAGCGCTACTCTACTTCTTTACTAATAAAATAAAGCTGAAAGTCTCTCTGTCCGGATCTCTGTCCGTCAGGATCTCTGTGACGCGCATAGCGTCTAGACCGTTCGGCCGATTTTCATGAAATTTGGCACTAGTTAGTACGTAGCATGGGGGTGTGCACCTCAAAGCGATTTTTCGAAAATTTGATATGGTTCTTTTTCTGTTCCAATTTTTTGTACAAAATTATCATAAGATGGACGAGTAAATTACGAAATTATCATAACGTGAAACCATAACATGAGCACAAGCGAATTGGCGAGATACAAAATTATCATAACGTGGAACCGTAACATGTACCCATGTTACAAGTCAATTCGCGAGAAAATTCACCACCCATTATTTGTAAATATACAGGCGAACCAAAAGAACTTATAATTTTTCTATTACGGGCAAAGCCGTGCGGGTATCACTAGTTTACAATAAAGCAGTACTTACTCAAAATCTGTTCAAGTAAAAATTAAGAAAATTTTTCTGAGCTTTACTATAATACAAACGTTTTTAAAATATGCAATATGTTTTTGTTTCAATATTCGCAACTTCAACTTTGCCTAAAAATGTTAAGACTTCAATAGCACAAAATTTACCAGGAAGGTCAAAGGTCTATGAACTTCTTATTGCACTAACATCCCCAACTATCGTCTAAAAATGCGTTTTCAGAGCTACAATTTCGACAATTCTCTGATTTCACATCACAAAATTTACCAGGAAGGTCAAAGGTCTATGAAATTCTTATTGCACTAACATCCCCAACAATCGTCTAAAAATGCGTTTTTAGAGATACAATTTCGACAATTCTCTGAGGAAGAGCCCCCATACCCTTGTTCCTCTTCGAATATTGTTTTGTCTCTACGTTCATATTGCCAATTATCCTTCTCCGCATAAGTATGACGCAATATTCTTGATTTATTTGCTCATTTTCGGAAATGACACTCTCCTAAATAAGAAGCTGGATCAAACTGTCTCTCTTTCTGAATGTAGGGTAACGGCACCAGTAACAGACAAGGGTCCCAGTAACAGACAGTCGTAAGTTTGGATTTAAATAATAAGAATTTCAGGCGGGTAAAACTGATGTTACTGCTACCGATGAATACGGTGCAATCGTCTGTTGTTTATCAGAGTGAATTTTATCAGTCAGTTGGTATTTACAAGGCAGTGGTGGAAGGTTATGAACAGCCAAAACGAGTTCTACCGTTATTTCATGCTTATTTGAATTTAATAAGGTTTTAGATCTAAAAATAAAGAACTTTCGCACATTTTGAAGAGATAAGGGGAATTTAATCCATTACTCATCCTTTCCTCATCCTATCTATTACTGGGTATCATCAGAATTGTCGGTATCTGTTACTGGTGGTTGGATATTATTTCGAAATTGAGCAATTAAAAATAAAATTAACTAATTCAGAAGATCCAGAAGCAACCAAACGTTAGATGAGGTGTAATTGCATGAGAGAAAAATAGTTTTATAAGTCAAAATACTTTAAAAAGCTCAGAAAATTGAGTGAACCTGAGAGCGACGTCTTAAGCATGCCTGTTAATGGTGCCGTTATCCCATACGTTTGAAAAAAAAGGGGTTGTTCACAAGTCATACATCATTGTTTTAAAACCTTGTGTCGGTTCTGCGCCGATGACTAAGATACGTGAAATTCTTCCACCCATTAAAAAAAAAAAAAAATAGACGATCCTGTCATGCATGTCAAAAGACCTTATGTCAATGCTTACTACGGTCTTGGACTTAGATCATTGTTACTCGCAGTGATATCCTTATACCTTTTCCATGACATGTTGTGCTGCTTTCAGGAATGTTGTTTCACATTTTTGCACTCCATTTCGCTAGTTGGTAATTATGAGCTTCGTTAATTGCGATTTTGAATTATTATTCATTTCAGATGAGAGTGTTATGCCGCATGACTTTTCAAGATGCCGAAATTGGATCCTACAGAGAGGTAAGTAGTTACACGTACAACTAATTTGCCATACTTGCAGCATCTCCTTTTCTTTTTGAAATCTGCTTTTTTCTCATTTTTGGCGGTTTTCATTGTATTAACTAGCTTTTATTGTTGTTTTAATAAGCAGCTTAATATACTTGGTTGTTGTCTTTCTTTCTTTCTTTTTTTTTTCCTTTGAAATCTGCTTTTTACTCATTTTTGACAGTTTATTTTGTAATAACTTGCTCATATTATTGTTTTAATAAGCAGTTTAATACACTTGGTTGTTTTCATTCTTTTTTCTTTTCTTTTTCTTTGAAGTCTGCTTTTTACTCATTTTTGCCAGTTTAGATTGTATTAAGTCGCTTGTATTGTTGTTTTAATAAGCAGCTTTGTACACTTGATTGTTTTCTTTCTTTCTTTTTTTGAATTCTCAGATTAATTCTCTTACATTACATACACTGTCCTTTATTCTAGAACACAGTCATTCGTCACCATTGGGTTGCTGCACGAAATCCCAAAGGTCGTTGTCGCACCTGCTCAAAGGTAAGCATCAATGTTTAGCAATATTTGAATTTCTCATACTTTTATCACGAAATGACTTTTTTCGAACGGTTCCAAAGTTGACGCAGTACTCATTGCTTAACTTGATTTTTAAATGTCAATAATTGTTGACAATAATATTGATCGGTATCAAGGAGAGATATAGAAATTCATCAGGGAGGGGCGAAACTGCGTTTTTAGAACTTCAGTTTTGGAAAAATTACAAAGAGTTTCCGAACCCTCTCCTGTTAACATCATCGAATATTCAAAAAAAAAATTATAAAATTAAATTTAGAGAACTACGGTTTTGAAAAATTAGTAGTGGAAAGTACTCGAACCTTATTCCTTCTTCTAATGTGGCAAAAATATTGCTTGAAATCTAGTTCTTAGGACTTCAAGTTCGAAAAATTCCGAAACATTTCCGGTTGAGAGTCACCGTAAATTCATTGCATATTGTCTAAAAAATACGTTTGGAACTTTAACGTCGAAAAATGACCGGAGAGACCAATAGATAAAAACTTTTGATAGTGACTCTGCTACTACTTACTTAAACGATAAACGATAACTTTGCAACGATTGCAGTCATTGTTTATTTTGTGCGACCTCGTCAACAATCACAGCTACTAAGTCGGAGTCGGGGCGATTTTGGGGTAAAGGAACTTGAGGAGTCCAAGTCGGATTTGGAGTCGAATTTATTTTAGGGTAAAGGAAGTCAGAGTCGTATGATCAAGAACTTCTGGAGCCGGAGTCGACATTTTTCTTCCGACGTCACAAACCCGGAAAAATAACCCAAAAATATACATGACACTGCAAAGATGGTAAGTAGATATTGAGTTTCTGAGAAGAAAATGTTTTCCTGTTAAGCGATTCTTGTTTTGTGTTACAAAAAAAGTATATTATTACATAATCCACTCACTGCCAAAAGTTAAACACGGAGAGGAAAATGTAAATTTCTGGAAGCCAAGTCGAATTGGAGAAGCTGCAATTCCAGGCAGAGATAGATAGAAATAGGCAAATAAGTTAGGTAACAGCCAATCACGGTTTCGTGTCGAGAAATATGCAAAAAAGGCAGTCGTATAAGAAGGCAGTGTTTTGCAGGGTTACAGGAGTTGCTTTTAAGTGGCGATTAAAGGTGTTTAGAACTTTCGTACGATTTATTTTGAAGACACGAGTTTGTATGGTTTCCAGAAGACGAATGGAAAATTTTGAGCGATAGCGTGGTGTCGGACGCACTGAAGCAGGACAATCAATCACAGATGTTGCTCTTTTCTTTGGCGTTCATCACTCCACCATTTCACGATTATAGAAACAATTTCTAACGAGCCAAATATTGACTGGTCACCCAAGGGTTCCGAACCACGTGGAAGATCGATATATTTTGCTGTTGTAGCCAAGCGGAACCGAAGAGAGTCCTCTACACATGTGACATCTACGGTTGCAGCGGCCATTGATAAGACGATATCTTTCACTACTGTGTGCTGAAGTCTATACATGAATGGGCTGTATGCCCGGGTACCGCAAGTTTGTATTCCTCCCTCACTCCAATCCAGAGGGGCACGATTAAAGTGGTATCGCCAACATGTCAGTTGGACTGTGTCTGATTGGGGCAATGTTAAATATAGATGAGTCAAGATTTGCTCTGCAACCCGATATCAAGCATGTAAGGGTCTGGCGAGAACAAGGCACGCTTAATCGTCCCCAGAACATCACCGAACATCACGCATTCTGAGATGGAAGAATAATGGTGTGGGCAGGGATTTCGTGGTGGTTTCGCACCTACCTGCACATCTACAGACGGGGTTCTGTGACGGCTATACGGTATCGGGATGAAGTCCTAGATCCACTGTGAGATTGTACGCTGCAGCAGTGGGTCCTGCTTTCATTTTAATAGACGATATTGCGCGTCCCCATAGAGCTACCATCGTTGACGACTACCTGTAGAATAAGGTTATTGTGCGTATGGACTGGCCGGCGTATTCACCCGACCTTAATCCCATTGAAAATCTATGGGATGCTCTTGGCCTTGCCTTTGGTACATGTTTCCCACCCGTTGCCACTCATAGAGTTGGAAACTGCTCTACATGAGGAAGGGCGATTACGCGACTCTGTGGTGGTTGATTCCCTCATAAAAAGCATGTTTACACTCTGTAAACTTTGTATGCAGATGATGGATGCTCACATACCCTATTAATGTCAGTTTTTGTTGTTTGTTTTAATCAAACAATATCTTGTAAATGATTACGATATGACGTCATCTTATAATTTATAAAAATTTACTATTTTTTTCATCTCTGTATGTAATTCTTTGTTTTGTTCATTGCATAATCATATTTGCTACTTCCCTGCCTTATTTCATTTTAATCAAAGCAGTACTTATCCATTTTTTCGCATTTTACCTCTCCGTGCTTAACTTTTAGCAGTATTTTGTTGGGACAGCAGAATTAGCTCACATCAACCCATATTTCACATTAAGTAGCTTCGTACTAAAGGTTTTTCACTGTATACTCTCAAATAATTCTAAAATACTATAAAAATATAGTAGAATAGTAAACTTCTGATTTTTAGTCAGTTAAACTTGAATGTGTCACTATAACACACTCATTCAGGATCTATCAGCGTTAAAAAAAATTTATGTTAAAGAAACGCCACTCAGTTCAATTAAAAAAAAAATCTGAGGAAAAAAAGACATTCCCGACAAGTTGAGAATTAGTAAATGATTTTCGTAAAAACTTAGAAACTCTGAATCGAAATATATGTAGTATTAAGGGCACATCAGCGATGCAAAATAAAGATATAATTTTATTCTTTCAGACTTTTGGTGGAAAAGTAGCCAGTCTCTTAAACGTGAGTATAGATCCCAAACTGTCTGAATTAGAAGCATTATCCGCCAAATTTTCTTTTTATACCATGCACAGAAATACTTGCTTTGTTTGGAACAGGACTCAGTAGCCATGAACTGCTCCTGGTGCAAGCAAGTCTGCCATGGCAAGGAATCCTGTTTTGGAGTAACCAAGTCCAGTACCGAGAATTGCCTTTTGGGAGAACATGCCAATCTCATAGTTCCACCGACATGGATAGTCAAACTTCCGGTAATGATGCTACTTTTTACCCTTAAAGCAGTTACCACAAGAACGATCGCCTTTAATAGCCTTCACTCCTATTAATATCACTTGACCCAAACCCGGCTCACATCTTTTTCTGCTCTGCTATTCGAAGAAATCTGCAACAAATTGCAGAGAATGCACACTCAGACCTCTATGATGATAACTGCATTGAAATTGCCGTAGCTGCCTGGACCACCTTCGGTCCAGTTTAGACCTTCCATGGACAAACCAACAGCAACAACTATTGTCCGAAAGAGGCATCTAAATTCAAGCAACTTTTTCCAAAACGTGAGCTGGATTTTTCGTTTTGACCAACCACAATGACTCTTCGAATATCAGTATCTTTCGCTGTCTGCATAGCAAAAAAAAAAAAAAAAAAATCATGGTTAAAAAATGCGAGTTGATTTCTTATTTCTTAAACCACAAAACGGATTAAGCAATCGTTTTAAATTTTGATCCAAATAACCAATTTAAAAAATTTCTTGGTTCACTCGTGAATCAGATCTTGCCAACTCTGCAACTCAACGAAGAGTCAAGATATTGTTTGTGTAAACAGTTGGTCAAAGAGCTCTACCACGTAATTCACTCTTAACATTTATCTAGGTTTCAAAGGATACAATCTTATATAATTAAAAACTGAGCGTATGTAAAACTGTGCGTAACTGTGTATGCAACTATGTATAAGTTACTTCTCTCGAACGACAGTGAACTGATCATCGAACCAGGTATCGATAGATTCGTAATCTTCTCAACTTCATGTTTGACTATTTAACATAATCTTCCGATAATAATTAGCGCAGATATCAATTAAAAACTATTAATTATGACAGATTTTGACATAAAATCCCTATTTTTCTAATGCTTTCCTCCATTCAAATTATTATTCAACGCTTCATCTCAACTTTCTGTAACAATACTTTTATTAAAATTTGTAGCGGTGAAGAAAATAATCAAATGAAAGATCTGTTGCCATTTTTTTCTCGAATATGAACAAATAAAACTCTGGTTTTCTTTTGAGGCTTTTTCTGAAATCGGGAGAATTAAAAATGTTTCCTTTTTGGATATTTTTCTGCAATCTGCCTCAAAATTTTACTGATTTTTTTTTCCTTCTCATTCAAGCCTGATTGTTGAACACGTGACACTTGACATAACTTTCCGTTCCACACGTCACCTAAGACCGCGCAAAACCGGGTGACGCAGCTAGTGCTTTCATTAAAATTTGTAACGTGAAGAAAATCATTGAGAAAAAAGATCTGTTGCCATTTTTTTTCTCGAATATGAACAAATAAAGTTCTGAGTTGAGGCTTTACTGTGTAATCGGGGGATTTAAAATGTTTCCTTTTCGGTTATTTTTTCGCAATCTGCCGCAAAATTGTAGCGATTTTTTTTTCTTCAAGCCTGATTGTTGAACACGTGTCACTTGACGTAATTTTTATTTTCGAGGTAGACCGTGCAAAGACGGGTGACGCAGCTAGTATCTTCTAAATTTTGTAACATAGCACATTACCTTTATTGCGTGAAATATCAAATCGATGTCTAACGTGGACGTATTAGTCTCACGATAGTCATGAACATTATTAAGGCGCTAACAGCACCAAGTGCTTAAATCCTAAACCAGGCTGTCCGTCCTTTAAATGGAAACAAAAGAGGGCAATGTCGTCTTTTTTGAGGAATCGAATACCATTTCATTCCCATTTAATGCTCTAAATTTCAACCAGAAAGTTTCGGTATTAATATTAGTTTAAAAGTTCAGTTAACTAAATGTGGCCCAGGAAAAAATACCCTTCCCCCCTCACGTGATCCATTGCAAGTCGGCTGATGAAATTTACTGTCTGGAACTTAATACTGTAACAATATTTTATTTTTTTGTTGTCACAGGAGACCGAGAATTCGAAGCAAGCGTTTGCAGTCAAGCCCATCCCCTCTTCCAGTTCAAAGCCGCTGCTGGTCTTCATCAATCCCAAAAGTGGGGGCAACCAAGGCGCAAAACTCCTGAGGACATTCCAGTGGCTTCTCAATCCGAGACAAGTTTTCGATCTTACGGAAGGAGGGCCAGCCGTAGGGTAAGAGTTTATATAAATATTTTTGGGAAATTTACGTCGTGATGCATATCTACTGCAATGGTGGCCAACTTTTTTCTACCCAGGAGCCGGACCCCATATTAAATGGATACTTGCGGACCAGAAAACGTTAAAAATTGCAAAATATTTAACTTTTTTCTAAATAACATGGTAAAGTATGGAAAAGGAAAGAAAATTAAGGGCAAATAATTGTTATTATCAACAAATACGCTTCTTTCGTTGAAGGCATCTCTTTTTTGGAAACCATTTTCTGAATTTTTGGCCCTAAATTTCTAAATTGTCGTTAAACGTACCTTTCGATTTTTAACATTAAACAAAACAACGGGCCACGCGGATCAGCTTCGTGGGCCGGATGTGGTTCGTGGTCCGTAGATTGAGCACCACTGAACTACGGTATACATTCTTATTAACAATTTACTCTTTGCTAACTCTAATTGTTCATTTTATTCATATTTCAGTACAAATGTCTTTAAATCATTTTTCATAAGCAATGTAAATACTCCGTTCCTTACTTAGCTGTTGGTGCAGCCTGTAATTTTTTTTTTTTTTTTTTTTCAATTTGGGGACAAGATTTGTTTGTTTTTTTTTTTTTTTTTCAGATTGGAGCTGTACAAAAGGGTACCAAATTTGAGAATCCTGGCCTGTGGAGGGGACGGCACAGTAGGCTGGATTCTGTCAGTACTGGACGACCTAAAAGTGTCCCCTCCACCACCCGTAGCAGTGCTGCCACTGGGGACTGGGAATGACCTCGCCAGATCTCTTGGTTGGGGAGGAGTGAGTACATGCTATCATTCCTGAAGGCTGTTTTGTAGTTCGGAAAACAGTATTTGAGAAAACTCACCTCGTTTTGCAGCTGGCAGATTATTGAAAAGTCAAAACACGACCAGTTTATATTACTTAAACAGCTTTAATTTAAAAGCAGACAACATCCTCATACAAATAATAGCCGATGTTCGAGTATCCCGCCAGTTTCGACAATGAAACTCGCGCCACCGCATGATGATTTGATAAAATTTATTACACTTAATATTATGGTAAACAACTTTAGGGATAGTTTTTTGGCATTGAATCGATTATTTCAGAAAAGGCGTTAGTCCAATGGATTTCCGTAGGACTTATGCACTTTCTGAAATTATCGATTCAGTTAGTGAGTTAGTTTTTGAAAGAAAAAAAAAAACATAGTTAAAGTTTACATCCATAACAAAACGTAGTAAAAAAGATGGTTAAAATAATGGTATATTTAACACAATTTTTTTCAAGCTCTTTGACGAATACTTCTTGTAGTTTTAGTACTTTAAATAGAATGAGATACCGTGAAAAATTTGAGATAACACAGTTAAAGTACACAAAAATTAGAGAAACAATGCAGTTGTAGTATTTAAAAGCCTTATTGTTACATTTTGCTATTTGTGCTATTTGAGGTTGTTATTCCTTATTTTATCCATGATCTGTCCAGAATTTGAACCCGAGTGTAGGATTAGAGTGCGTTTCTGTTTACGTCATTGGATGGCATAAAATATTAAATTAGAGCTTAAAATTATTAAATTAGAGCTTTTGAAGCATTAAAGATAATCTCCACTTTTTTTTCTTTTTTTTTTTTTTTTGCAGGGATACACCGACGAGCCACTTTCAAAGATATTGACGAATGTAGAAGAAGGAGAAACTACAAAATTAGACAGGTAAAAAAGGACACACAACCTTTTTGGCATTCAAGATTCGAGCCTTCAATTGAGGCCAGTGGCTGCTGCTACGCATCTGTTTATCAAGTTATACTAGATCTATAGGCTATAATGTCTGCCATTATTTATTCCATCGTTGAAAATTACTTTCGTATGAAACATCATGACTTGCTGATAACTCTGTGTGGTGATGTACAGCCATTCACTGTAAAAAAAATTCCAAAACGTTACTGGTTATTTCCGTGGAACGTTTCGGGATTGCACAGGCTTACATCTATATCCCAGTAAAAATCAAGTATTTTTGGAAAAAAAAGTTTTGTCAATCATTACAAGTTACATGAATGCAAAATTCTCACTTTTGTGAAAAATATATTTTAGAAACCAGTTTATAAATATACTGAGCGTGTTTATTAAATGTATAGGCTTTAATTCAATCAAGGACCGTCTAGATTGTCTAGGCTCCCACTGAGAGTGAATAGTCACTGGATAGCTGCAGCTTTGCAAGGCAAAATTGCAGGCAAAGGAAATGTTTGGTTCTTACTTGCAATTATACCTTAGCTCTGACCATGGCTGCATAAAACTTCTGGAGCTTTCTTGTAAAAACCAGGAAGGTTTTAACCACTCACATTACACCTTCCTAATTTCTCTTGAAGGTTCCAGAGACACGACTAGATTTAACCGGGAAGATTTCCAAATTCTTCAGAAAAATTCAAAAATAAATTAAGGAAAGTTACTGACATTTAACGAAAAAGTTCCTGTTTCCTTTTTTTCGTTTCAAAATATATTACCGACAGAAATTGGACGCATCAGCTGCTTTTTATTTTCCACGAGCGTTTCTGAATTGATTTTACAGTGGTGCAACAGATATAACTGGAATATTTTCTGTCTCTTGGTGTGAAATCGGCAAAAATTTTTTTTCTCTTTACTTAATACTGCTTTGAAGTTAACTATTGCTCTACTTTATTGATCCACACTACGTTTTGATCTCATTAGATGGATCCTTCGTCTCATACCTAATCCTGATGTTGACTTCAAAATCATGGAGGAAGGGCGTCAGGACTTGCCACTCAACGTCGTCAACAATTACTTTTCGCTAGGAGTGGACGCGAGGATAGCTCTCGACTTTCATGAGGCCAGAGGTCAGTTCCTGAGTGCAATAATAATGTTATAGACTGCATCTTTGTATTGCACGTAAGGTAGATATGAGATATCAAGGCAGAAACATTCGATTGTGATGAAAATATGAGAAATCTTCCTAATTTGGCGTCATTATCGCCATAACTGGCAAATAAAATGACCAGTTGATCAAAATTTGTGAGAAATACTATTTGTTTCAACATGTGTCACAAGTCAAAAACATGAATTTCAAAATAATAATTTTCTTTTTGCAGTGTCCATGAAAAAAGTAGTCTTTTTCTTAAAAATTGTTTCGTGTTATCGAAATGCAATCCAGCAGAACATTGAATATATTTTTGTTTTCTTTCGATTAAAGATTAGAAAAACCCTTTCACTGAACTTAGATAGAACAGCACGTAAAAATACCCAGTAATCGCTTAGTTAAAAACGCTGGTCCGATTGCCTTTAAATCTTGAAATTAACTCGCAACCTATTAAAAAATTAAGGAGTGGAAATTCGTGGCACTTAAACATTGCTTATTTACGTGTTTTTCAAAACCAAGCAATGAACCCTATTTGCATAGGCATAATGAAGCATACTATTTTTTACTGAATTCAGCAATAATGAAGTTAAAAGCAAATAGTAGATAAATTAAGACATTAGTTTTCATTAAAATACAAATCGGTCCAGAAAACTGTTGTTTTGTGATGTCTTAAACACTTAATTGAGTGGAAAAAAAAGGTATGATTCATTAAGCCTAACCATTATATAACATGGATAATAATAAAGTTTTTGAACATTCAAAATTAAAGGTTCTCAATGTGCCCACCTTTGGATGCACGGCATATATCTACATGATAGTCAAATTCGTACCAAACCTTTGCAAGCATGTCTGCATCAACTGCTACCGCTGCTTATACAAACAACCCGTGTCTTTGAATTGTTTATACCATCTTCTAATGCTCTTCGGGGCAAGAAGTTCAATACCAAGGTATTCTCGACGAAAATCACGCTGAGCAGTTGTTACGGACTCGCACTTCGCGACGCGTAGAACACAATACGATTTTTGTCGTGCAGTGGCCATTTTCAAAAACACTGAAATGGCGGGGGAAGAAAGAGAGTTAGCGCTACCTATCGGCAGCTCCGTGAAACTCGAGATTTTCCTCATTCTAACGATACCTTTATTTAATGAAACGGATTAAAATCTGAATAGTTACGATTTTTTGAAATCTGGTCATTCTTTTTGAAACACCCTGTATAATGAACTTATAGAGTTTAAGTCGATTCTTCGACCTTCTTCGTGTAAATCTATCAAGATGCTGTTACTACTAGAAATCTTTCATAATGGTACGAAACGCAATAATTTTTCTGTTTCCAGAGGCCAGGCCAAGTAAATTCAACAGTCGGTTTCGAAACAAGATGTTCTACGGACAAGCTGGGGGAAAAGATCTCATACAAAGGAAATGGAAGGACTTGTGCAGCTACATCACGCTGGAAGTATACTGTTTTAAAATACACTTTTTAAGTACCCTTATACGTACAAAAAGAATCCCTTAGGAAACAAAGTTTAAAGCATACACTAAAAAAAAAAAAAAAAAAAACTGAAACGTTATTTATTATTTCCGTGGAACGTTGCGGAATTTCACGGGCTTTCACCTATTTCTCCGTAAAATCAAGTATCTTTGCAAAAACGTTTTCAGAACTGTATCAAATTACACTCCTCATTGATGCGAAAAATATTTTTAGCCCCTAGTTTGAATATTAACTGAGTGTGTTTATTCAGTGTATCGTCTTCAATTCCATTACGAGCCGTTCAGGTTGATTAAGCACCTACTGAGAGCAAATAAGGATCTGGATAGCTGCAGCCTTGCAGGCAACGGAGTTGCTTGGTTCTAACTTGCAATTATGCCTCAGCGCTCTGGCCATTGATGCTTCTGGAACTTTATTAGTAAGGTTCCAATCACTTGTATTAAATCTACCGAATTTCCATTGAAAGCTCTAGACTGGCATTAAACAGTGAGATCTTCATATTCTTCAGAGAGATTCAAGGCTAATTTCAAGAAGGTTACTGATTTTTAGCGGAAAACGGTGCTGGTTTTTTTCAAGATGTGTTACTGGCAGAAGTTGGGATCATCAGCTGCCCATTAATTTCCAGGAACGTTTCTGAATCGTTTTTACAGTGTAGTACATCACAATAAAGTTAATATGTTAGTAGTTCTCTGCGCTTACTTTAATTTAAAATATTGGTATCACAAGAGAAAAAAAGAAAAAAAAAACTATCGGTGTAATGATAACTTAACTATTTTTTGACTGAGTGCTTAACATTATTGGTATGTTTTTGAAGAGTTGTCGGGGGGAGAATATGTCCATTTTTATCTTGCATTTGACTAATAAGTAACTAATGAAATAAAAAGGTTTTATAATATATTTTTAACATCAGCTAAAAAGTTTTAAAAAAATCTCTAAGCTCCGTGTAGATTCAAAGACTCACACACTTTCAGAATTTCAAAGATTTTCTGTGAAATTTGATTGTGACTTTTTAGTAGCTATTAAAATACTTCTAAGCTTTCAAAGGAAAATATGTGCGCACGCAACAGACAATTGGTGTATTTATAGTTTTACTAACAATTTTATCGCTCTGCAAATAGTAGAAACTGAGGTTTAAGTTTTCTTATTGATAGCTATCATTCATACAAGTTGTCCATTCCTCCAGCAAACCTATCTCCTCACTTTTTACAGCTCTTTCGTAATCTTCATCGTTACTTTTTTTTGTTTGTTGCTAAATTGTGTGTGATTTTAAATTAAAAACTTGATGGACAGATAAACCACACTTCCTTCTTCTTACTTGGCCAGCATGTAAATCAATGATTAAACTTTTGAAAAACAAAATTTATTGCTCCTTTCAAGAAGTGACTTAGAGGTAATACATTTTTTATGGCAAAAGCTAAAAATTTCATTTTGATTTCTTTTTTAGTGTGACGGTCAAGATATGACGGGAAAACTGAGGGACATGAAAGTACACTCCATACTGTTTCTTAACATTTCTAGGTAAACAAAAAACATATTTGTAATCTGTCAAATAGTATTGAGATAAGCCGTAGTCTGCAAACCAGCTAAGTGAGATATTTATGAATTACTGCGTATTTGCTGGATTTGTGACTTTCGGGAAGTTACTAATGAAAGCATGCATCAAGAGCAGGTGCAACTGAAAAGTCACGACATTTTGTTATAATGAAGGAAAAAAAGGTAACTCGATCCCTGTCAATTCACCTTTCATACGGTGGTGGTCAGAACAATAAGGAAAGCAGAAAAATTGCACAGAATAAAGAAAAAATATATATGAAATAATAAAATAAAATTTATACACAAGATGCCGTTGTATAATAGAAGTCCTTGTGGGAAGCAGAACATTTTAAAATACGAAACATAAATGTTTTGCTGTAACTAATAAAAATAAAATAAAATAAATAAATGCCATTGTTAAAACTGGGCAGAATTATACGAACAACGGGCACTTTTCACTGAAAAACCCTAGCAATCAATGATATCCCTCTTTTTTTCAATCACTTTTATCAGTCTTGATGTCATGGAAGTTGATGAACGTTCACGGAAGTTTTTATCCTGGCTTTTTCAATGAAAAAAATGAGTTCTTGCTTGTTTCGATATTGAATGCCATATCTTGATACTTCGGGTGCCAGAATGCCTCACGAAATTTCCATCAAACTTAGATTGAACTTTTGTCCGGTCAGTACGGTAATTATATAAAAGAAGCATCAAGCATTGGTTTTGAGGTTTGAGAAACATGTAATTGGGCATTATTCTGCTGTAACAAATAGTTTAAACTCGTAACTAACGGTGATTTTGGTTAAAAAACATGACTCAGTACTACTCTCAGAATTCCCCTGCTTTGCACAAAAACTATTGGTATAGTTTCGGTCCGTTGCGAAACTTCCTCGGAGCATTACTGAGCCGCCTCCAAATGTACGCTTTGAGTTTTTTTTTTTTTCCTTCACAGAGATCGTACCAGAAATAGCAAAAACCATCTAGTCCATCCTAATTAAACTTTTTCTCATCGAAAAACATACGAGTATTATCCCACTTTTTACCCATAACATTTTTTGCTTATTTAATTCAAAAAGTACTACATATTGTGAGTGCGGGCAAGGAATTTCCTTTAGTTTTTTCGTTCTGTTTTCAGCAACCAATGAAAGATTCTTAGATAATTAACCTTGATATGAATTCTCCGTATGATGTATTTTTTTAAGTAATAATTTAATTGTCAAGTAGTATTGTAGAATTAATACTAATATTTTCTTTTTTGTTATGTGTATGTGTAGCTGAAGAAATCGTACTGCTCGTGGACTGGAACATTTCTTACGCCTTTCAACAGGCAAACTCACGTGTCGTGTTACAAACTTATTCTCGCTCTTACATGTATTTTTTTTAGAATTTCGCAGAGGGGCTTTCCACAAATAATATCATGCTTTGAGAGGGGGAGGGGCTCGTGAAATTGCGACTGTTTGTGACAAGCAAGAAAGAGAAAGAAACAAGAAATATGACACTACATTTTTTTCCCTTAAGAATGGGTTAGTAAAAAATAGTGTGACATTTCACAAAGGGGGAAGGAGTATGACGAAGTGTGACACTTTCTGACACAGACAAAGGGGCAAAGGGGGATAGAAATAAGTTGAAAAAAGTGTGACATCATTTATAGACAGCCCTTAAAAAGTAACGCTTCATCGTCCATTACCGTCCTTCAATGAGCAGAATATTAATGCCCGTTGCTGTTAAGCAATTTTATAACTTCTCACCTTAAAAACTTAATCTGAAATTCTAACTCCATCACGCAAGTTTACGTAGTTCATGCCTTCATAACGTTAAAACTTTATTCCTGTTCTTTATAGCTTCAATCTTTCTCTTTCAGCTATGGGGGTGGAACGAAACCATGGGGTGCTTCGGGCATGCCTCAATTCCAAACTCCGGCCACTGATGACGGTTTGATAGAAGTCATAGGGCTCACTACATATCAGTTGGTAAGCAGGTCATTGAGACATCTTGATTTGTTGGTGCATTTTTGTATAATAGATTGAACTAATCTCCGTGCATTTCCAATCTGATTTTAGTAGAATTGTGTAAGGGAACACAGAAATTTTAAAATATTATTTATATTTAGTAATTCAAATACTGAGCACACTTTCAAGTGAATGGAGCATTTGTCAAATGCATATATATCATTATATATCATTTGCGTACAAGTTATTATTTGAGGACTAATTTATCAAAAGGGAACATATCCATTTTCTAAAAATGTACAGGAGGTGAGAAAAACGAATTAGGGTAAGAGCAAAACAGTTTTATCAACTTTTCTGGGTACAAAATTGAGCTCGAAAGCACAGCAAATCATGATCCAGAGTAAGAAATGATTGTGAAAAAAAAACAAGGAGATATAGCCATCTTAATTTTGGATATGTGCCCTTTTGAACGAAGACCTGAATGTTGAGAATTCCAATTTCACCAAAACCCTAATATTTCACCTTCTCATATTCTCTTACCGGAGTACATGAACCTAAAAGTAGTGGATTAAAATTTGAGGATTTCGGACATGTGTTCCTTTGGATTTAAATGTCTTCGTAATACAGATTCTTTTAGGATGTGTCCCCTTTTGTTCAAAATAAAACGTGCAGAGGACTGATTTGTTACCTTTTGATCAAAAAGCGCCTTAAATAAAATAGGATTTTCCACGTTTGGACTTCTTGAGAGTAAGTGATTTGATAAATGTCATCTGAAAGATTTAGGATATGTCATAAAATGATTTTTTCTAAAAAGTGGATATGTTTCCTTTTGATAAATTACTCCTCGTTTGCAAAATGTTGAACTTGAAACAGAATTCTCAGAAGAACGTAATAAAGTAATATAATCAACCACTTCGTCATTTTTGAAAGTAAGTCAACTACTCGAAAAACCAGATGGATTTTCAAGTAGTGTTAATCACTTTTCCTGACTATAGTTTTTCGTTCCAATACTTAATAAGCCAGCTTTTTAGTAAGACAGGAGCGAAATATGCAGAAAATTCGACTTCCGAGCAAAACTACGTAACAATTTGTACTTTTTGATCAATCATTGCATGTACATGAGGTACAAAGAAGATCAATTAAATGCAGTATTGTATACTAATTTTAGTATCTGATTACAAGAGCAAAATATAGACTTATGAAGAAACAATGCTTGTAAACCCATCGCCATCTCAGAACAATATCTTCTCAGTTTTAAAGTCCACTTTGCGTAACTCCCAACAAAGAAGCATAAAATAATATATTTCCCTTTACAAAACTATCTGCATATAGAACTAAAAGTATAGAAAAACTTAGTCAGTTTGCTCTTTCGCACTCAATCAATAGCAAAGAAAATCACTTTTGTCCAACTAAGTAGTTACTTTTTCTTAATTTTCTTCATTTGACAAATATGCAAAATTTCATCATTCTAAAATGGCCAAAAAAAAATTAAACCAAAGCAAGAATTTCTTTATTTTCTCTGAGATTCTCTTTACTCTGAAATTTATAGTTGGGACAAACCTAACCTGCCAGAGTTAGGCTGCGATTGGGATCTGCATACCCTTCTCACTCTTACCAGGTTAGGTTCGCTCCAACTATAGCGAAATGTTTGCAACATATTTGAAGGTTCTAACTCAGAAAAATGCGCACGGTTTAAAACGCGTTTCGTGTGTGATGAACTAACAGAAGCGTTCTGAACTTGCAACGGGTTGAGCCATGACGTGCCATGTACTGAGGTCGTGATCAAGCTTTTACGAGTTGGTCTGAGTAATAGTAATAGGTAGCAAATGCAGTCAAAAACTTATCAACAGGCTCTGTTTATGCAGCTGGATTTAACCCGGCGTCAACCCGGATTCGCGGAATAAGGCCATTTTATGCATCCAACTCGGCTTCAAGCCGCGTTCCATACAATGTAGAGGGAATTCCCTCCACCTACATTGAAGGATTATTGGCGGATTTTTCCCACAGTGCATTGCGTGGTCGCGTGTCTCCTCCTCCTGTGTATTTATTTTTGTGTTGTTGTGCGTGTTCTTTTTGCGTTGGTGATTTTGTTTCGAAACTAATTTCTTCTAATTATGGAAAAATCCAACTGCAGCATTCGATGGGATAGCGCCGAAACGAAAGCGTAAGGGAACGTGAAGGAGAATCCACGATTTGACAAAAACGGCTCTTCCCATCAACCCGGCTACAATCCCCCTTTTATCCACCTTCCGCTTCAACCCGGGGTGAAGCCGGAGTGTGCATAAACAGGGCCACAGTGATTTACTCCCGTATTCAGCAAACTATTCGACTCTCAATTCAGAAGCCTGAACCGCAGATGGAAGTCGTAGTTGAGGAAGGCTTTGACCGGTAGTTTGACTGTCTATCCGACTGTCTAATCGTCTGGAGAATACAGATTTTGCATTTTTTGCATACACTCTAAAAAAAAGAGCAATTTCTTTCTCCTTCCTGAAAGTAACTACAGATCATATTTTATCTGAAAAGAACCGTTTGACTAATGTTTATAATGCACATTAAGTATCAAGGTTAACTTTTTGTGGCGGTCTGACAGCATGTATAATCAAATTGTCATGTGCATGTAGCCCCAGACCCATTATTTAGAGCTTCTCAATAGAGCATATTTGGGAGGGTCAGGAGAAATCTTATGCGTACCCTCACTTGTAAGGGGGAAGTGTTGTATTTTCATGCATGTGGATTCGGTTTTTGTCATCTTTTCACGTCATATATGCATAGATCACATAGCCTTTGCCTTCCTTTAAAAGTAACTACGTTCCGGTGTCGCCTCGAGTAAAAGATAAGGTTGACTGGTACTGAACTAGAGTTTCCAGGTCTTTCATCGAACGGCACCGTCTCATCGGCCATTTCTATGTTTTAGCCACTGCTGCAGGCTGGTGGTCATGGCAACCCCATTGCTCAGTGCAAGAGGGCCAGGTTGGTAACCTCGTGTACCATTCCAGTCCAGGTCGATGGAGAACCTTGCCGGCTCATGCCTTCCGTCATCAACATAGAGCTTCTCAACACCGTCAACATGATTGCCAGAACAAAAGTATGCATTTTCTACTGTCTCTCCTTTTACTCTGTTTTTAATATTTGGTATAAGGTAAAAAATTGGCATATTGGATTGCTTTTCTGATTAGGTTACTAGATACAGTGCTGTCTTCCACTACCCGCTGTCAAGGATAGCTGTAAGAATAATATCCACCATATTTTCAAGCACATTGAAATCACAATTAAAGCGACATTAAAGATCATTAAAGAAGAAAGAAACAATTCTGGTCAAGAATTTCTTGAGTATTGCATTTTGCGACGTTGTCGAGAACGTGGTGAAATCAAATTGCTTATGTTTGAATAAGTTTGCGCGAAACTCATTGTTGAACAATCACGTGACTAAAACCTAGCGCGGTTCTAATAAACAAATGAGCACGATGATACTGCAGAAACATTTTCATTTTAACCAACTAAAAGTGACCTAAGCCCTTAATCAAGCTCAGAGATTATTGTGTTGCACAATCCATGCACTAAAATCCCTTACTATTATTTTTGCTGCTATCATATTTTATTAGCTCGTCTTCTGGAGCAACTTTACATTTGTGTTAATATTATTGAACATCTAAACAAATTTTAACAAAAAATTTACCAAACTCAACGCCAGTTTCATTGATTTCGACCATAAATCACCGGCATCGACAAACCCATCATCGAATGCGAAAACGAACTAACCAGTAGTAGGCTTCCGTGGTTATTAATTTTACTAGGTTTCACGGAAATAAGAGGCAAAATCTGCGTGTGACACTTCAACTGGCAGGAAGCAGGAGTGGAAAGGTTTTTTTTTCACATGAGCAATGAAATTTGCGAGTTGCGTAATTTTTGTTTCTTGTTAAATTGTCTTAAGTAATTGTACTTCATACTGCGTTAAAAAAAAAATTTGTAGTAAGTATTTTCGTGTTATGTGTTTTTCATTGCATAAGGTTTATAGATGTACAACTAATATTTTCTCCTGAAAAATCAGAAGATTGTTTTGTCTACTTCCGCAATAAACATTACATGGCGAGAACGTTCAGGAAATTTGTTGACAAGGAAACTTTGATGCCGTTCTTGACCAGGACGGCCTACATCCAAGCCAGACCCTGATCCTCACCAAAAAAGAGAGAACTAAGGCTCACGAAGCGGTTAAAGGAATCAAAAATGTTTCTTGTAACTAGTTAACTGACATTTTTTGCTGTCTTCACACGGCAATTTAGTTGAATCAACTTTTCTTCTAATAGGCCGACTTTATTCGAGCAGCTGCTCTACAACGCCGTTACAACAGAACCGAGTTGACTGTCAATTAGTTTACTCGTATGTCAAGCGAACGCTTGGCATTGTCCCGGTGAGTCACTCCGGGATCGCAGATAGCCATGGTTGAATCAATTAAAATATTAACTATACTAGCCGGGATGAAAATGGTAGCGGCATATATGCGCCTGTGTGCCGGGCACATCAGGCACAGTTGACTTTCGTGTGAAGGATCACAGGCGATTCCTTCAATTTTCTACCTGGTTATACTTCCTAGTAACACCCCTTTCGAAATTTGATTCAACTAACTAGTAACCCTACCCAAGTAAGAATCACCGAATGGAATAAAACTTTGCACATCGATCGAACACTTTAAAATATCGAACGCGTGTTATTTTATACCGGCAACAAACACCTTTAACGGTGTGAAATTTACCCCTAAATATTGGATAATTGGAAATTAAAGGGTACAATACTTTCCTTTATTTTAATTTTTAATCGCAAAAATTAAAATAATGATTCAAAATCAGAAAAACTAAACAAACTAAAGTTGACGTGTCTCAGGATTTTTCCGAAAATACTTATTCATAGGTGTAAACCATCCTTCACAATCTTACTCCGTCGCACGTCTAGTTGCCTATGAACAATTCCATGTCAGAAAAACACCTTCTTGACGTCACCATTTTCAATTTCAATAAAATTTGGCATGAAGGACATAAATGACAAGATAAATTTTTCTAACAATTTTATATTTTTATTTTGAAAATTGTCGAAATATAGGCCAGTAAAAAACTCAAAAGGTACGAAAAAAATCAAAAGTGTGTTCTTACAAAAAGTGTGTTACTGTAACTTCTCGTCTAATTATAGTAGATGGAAAATTCCAAAAAAACATTGTAAAGCTAAAAAATAGAGCTTTCTATTGATTATAACATAACATTCTTACGATAGATTTAAGTTTCAAGGTCGGTATAATATTTCGAATAATGGTCTATCCCTATAAATATTTTTTTCAGAAAAATCCTGAAGCACATCAACTTAAGTTTATTTACTTTTTTCCAATGCTCAATCCTTATTTGAATTTTTGTAATTAAAATTTAAAATAAAAGAATATATTGTACCTTCTAATTCCCACAACTATCCAATATTTAGAGTTAAATTTCACCCCGTTAAAGATGTTTGGACTCTCATTGCTTAACTTGGAGCCGATACACAAAAATCACGGGTTCGATATTTTTAAGTGCTCTATTGATGTGCAGAGTTTTATTCTAATCGATGATTCAAATTCTTGGGTTAGGTTACTTGTAATTTCCCTCGTGTGAGGGAGTCCTATTTTCGATTCGTTATGAAATGTTTCTGCTCTTCCTTAAATGAAAAAAATTGGTGTAATACAGAGAGCGTTTGGAATAGTCAGAGGAATATTCTTTCTAATTTCTAATTAGGAAAAATCTTACTGAGACAGCAAAAAAAAAAAAAAAAAATCGTATGCTTCACTCCTTTTTGTTTTTTCTTACTGAAATTACTTTATTTGTAAAATTAAATGCTTTATTGACTTTTTAAAAAATATATAATGGGTAGTTTCTGTTTTAAGTTGGAAATTTACAAGTTAGTTTATAAGTTCAAATGATCAATGTTTATTACAAATTCATTCAAATGCAGATGAAAGGCTGACACTGAGTACTTCGAATGAGAACTAAATCTCTTCTTATCTGTCCTTTCCTCCCAAATAAGGCTCCACACATTTTCACTAACGGCCTATGTGCTTGTGTAATGGGTATCTATTGCTAAACACATTAAATTCAACACGAGTTTCTTTAATGTGTTATTGTTGTACCATGTATAATTTGTTCGTGAAGTTAATCATCAAGGACATTTAATTTTCATGCACAACAGAGGCATGGAATTTCTTCAAAGAAGTAAGTCTAATCTTTTAATATCACTTTTAGTTCTATTTTTGATATTAGTGTGAAAAATCTCTACATAAAAGTAAAATTTCAGAACTCCTTTACACTGTAAAAACGATTCAGAAACGTTCCTGGACAATCATAGGCAGCTGATGTGCCCAATTTCTTCCTGTAACATATCTTGGAAAAACCAGGAACCTTTTCCGCTAAAAGTCAGTAACCTTTTTGACATTTACCTAGAATCTTTTTGATAGAAGTGCGAAATATCCCCTGTTAAAGTGAGCCATGTCTCTAGAACCTTCTAGAATAACTGAGCAGGTTTAGTGTAACTAATTAGAACCTTTCTGATTTACCAAGAAAGCTCCATAAGAATTAGAGCGACCACGGCCAAAGCTATGCAAGAAGGAACCAAGCATATCTCTTGGCCTGCAATTCCGGCCTTGCAAAGCTGTAGCTATCCATTGACTTTCTCGCTCTCACTGGGAGCTTAATCAATCTGAACAGGCCGTAGGTGAACTTAAGGCGATACACTTAATAAACACGCTCATTCAATTTTTAAACTGGTTGCTAAAAATATTTTCCACAACAGTGAAAAGTCTGCACACGTGCAACTTGTAGCGATTCAGGAAACTTTTTTGTGATGATACTTGTTTTTACGGGGAAATAGGTGGAAACGTGTGAAATCCCGAGACGTTCCACGAAAATAACCAGTAACGTTTCGGAATTTTTTTTACAGTGTACATATTTTTCAACGTGGACTATGAGGGTAAATGAGGTAATTTTGAAACGAAATGCTACGGGGTTTTTTTTTTCTGGTTGGTTTTAAAATATTGCTTTTGTCTGAATAAAATCCTTCATGTGTAGAATATACTCACTCAGAAGCACAAAAACTGTGTACACTGCCTTAATCTTTAATAACCCTGTTATAAATAGATAGGAATCACTTTTCGCACAGAATTTGGCCATTAGCACCCCCCCCCTCCCCCATGGTGTATAACTGAAATATCTGGATACTAACTCTAATCGAAAAGTTGAACAGTAACAGAGGATGATTATTTGTTCAAAAACACCGCTAGATTGGGTGTGTTACGAGGACAGAGATACAGAGAACACCCATCAAAACTTCTTGTGGGTATTCCATTGTTACATTGCGCAACTTAGTTCATGAATTAAATCATTGGAAGTGATGAATCGTATTACTGGCAAAGAAAATGCTTGTATATGCTTATAATGACCTTTTTTTTTTTTGCTTACTGAAATTTATTATTTTTCAAAAAAAATGTGTTTGTTTCCTGTATTTTCCTCACTAATTAGTGATCAAATAGTATATACTTTTGGACACTGAAGATTTAGAGCGATTCTTTCGAATAATTTTGTCGATGATTATTTCCTTCTATCGAAGTCATTCCGAATATGAATGACTATTAGCATTTACTATATCGCGGTTACGACATCCAGAGACGGCAATTTCGCCCTTGTTTTGGGTTCATCTGTCTTCAATAATGGGAACTGAGCAGGTTGCAGATGTCCTCCTATTGAAGATGAGATCGCCTTCTCACTTTCAGCTAAAGTAAATAAGAAGTCCGTAAGCATGGAGCGGCTCATCTAATGAAGTGAAGGTAAAAGCTTAAGTAATAAACTGGATTTTACCCAAAGCGAGTACGAAACTGCAGTCTCTGATGTCATAACCAGCCTATCTGTGTATGAAGAGCATAGGGAAGGACGGAAAACTATCCATTTTTAAAGTGTTCACTGTTTGAAAACTCAAAACCCCATCCTTTCTTCATTGCATAGTAAAATTTCGTGTAATTTTTTGCTTTGATGCTTCTCCTTTCTTATCTGTTTGAATAGAACAACAACTTCTACTCTTCAAACACTCAGTATTTTTGTATTTTTGTGTTGAACTATTTGGAGCAAAAAATAATATTTCCCCTTGATATGCTTGTATTTTTGCTTTAGCTCCGGTTTAGGGCGTAAGCTTACAGCTTATGAATGATTTCGTGTAGGTTTAGAATTGAATTAAGCACCCTATTGTTTTTACAACTTCGAGCAATAACGTTTGGTGAATAGTCCTGTAAAAATAACTTAGATAAAATATCAACGAAAGTTATCTCGCTGTCCTTCGAAATAGTCACCTGCGATAACTATATACCACTGAGATCTGCGATACATAGTCTGGAAACTTTGCAAAAGGTCTACTTTTGAGATGGCGTTCAAGAGCATCGTCATGTTTGTTTGATGTCATGAGTATCGTCAAATCTCTTTCCTTTCAAAGCGAGCTTTCCTATGACAGGAATGGTAAGAAGTTTGGAGGAATGAGATTTGGTGAATATGGTGTATGTTCAATTTGTACCACCCCTTTTTTCGTCAGGAGCTTTTTCGACAGCCTTTGAATTGATCTTATATTCATTCATTTTCCTGTTCTTAGCAGAGAACAAATGAACTCAACAAGTCTTTTGTGATACAACTCTCAGCGTTTTGTTTCGCAAGTGTTGCCAGTTCTGCTGTTCTAACTTCATTTACTGAACTTTATTGTCAGAGTTTGTACCTTCATCGTCGTAGCTTCTTCTTTTTGTAGTTGGAGATTTTTACTCTACCGTTAGGATAAACCACTAATATCAATGATTTCCTGTTACATAATGACAATATTTCTCTATTTCATTGTAATTTACTTCCACGGAAGCAATTTTAAATAGGTATACTTTCCTGTGTTGCTTTTAGGGTGAATTTCGCTTTCTCATTGCTTAACTTATATTATCACTAATGGTTCATTTCAACCGTGGAGGATTTGGTCCTATTTCTGTCTTCAACATGAGAATATTGATCATTTACTTCTTTTTATTGTCACACCATTCTTTAGACCCAGAACGAAAAAACTTCCAGTTGTCATTTGATATTCTTTTTCTAGGGAGAATGTCGAAAAAATCAACTTACCATTGAAGCTTCTGACGTTTCAAAGCTACGAGAGCGAACATCATCGAAAGGAAGTTCTTGAAAAGGAAGGTTAGTTATGTATATGCATCAATCATCTTGAGTGAAACTTACAGAAAAGTATGAAAAAAATTTTACTTGAGAAATATAAATATCATGTCACAAGTGCGTACTTTCAAAGTAAAGACGACTACTGTACAATAGAGTGGGCCGAAAAAAACTTTTTTTCTAATTTCGTTGATGGGTAGTGCGGAAAAGATACCACTGATGGAGCTACTTCTATTACAGGTTTGCTATACTGAAAGAATATCTTCCTTCATAGCCATTTGCAACTTCCGTCACTGAATCAAGAGTAATTTTAATTTTCCCAACAAAAGACACTTCGCGATTAGAGTTTCGCCGATATTAGTTGAGAATCCAATAGGGAATAGATCCTAGTATTCCGTAACACTAAATTTTAATTTTGGAACTGTCAAGTTTTGATTTTTTTCTTCTTTTCTGCGGCTTTTTTTTTTTTTTTTCAGTTTATTTTCATAACAATGTTTTGATATCTTAATTTTCGTCAGTTGAGATTGAAAAACGATCCGCTAACCGGGAATCTTTCTGAACAATTCCGAAACTTTCCCAATAAAAGCCGGTCATGTTTTAGGAATAAATCAGGAATCTTCCATGAAAACTTAGATAGGTTAATGGTAACAGTTTGGCAGATTCTCAATTTTCCGTGAAAGTTCCTAAAGGAAATTTGGTTGAAGCTAAGGCAGAATTGCAGCACTTTATTACGCTAATTTTGAACACCTTATTCGCCTGCATTTCTTGCAAAGCTCATTCAGAGAGGCATTTCCTCCTAGCTTGAAACTCAGTCAATCTGGAAAGGCCATAACCGAAATGAAGGCAAAACACGTAATAAAAAAAGCGCATTTTTCCACAATGGTTGGCAATATATCGGATTTTTTTAGTGTATTTTCGAGAGCCTTAACCTGTTTCTTTTACAGCTGTGGTCCTAGGCAGCGTGAGCATTAGTTACAACACAGACCTGTCCGAGATTCGTCCACAAATCTGCAAACTCCTTCAAGAAAAAGAAAACAAAACGAACCAAAAGGAACAGGTAGGCTATGAGATTATTGCCATCTCTTCTGCGGAACATATTTTATATAATATACTGACGTTAAGTCAATCTCTTGTAGTGCCCAATCTTTTTCTACCCGACTGCCGCAGTTCATATTAAAATGATTCTCACGGGAGAACACATATAAAATTTCAAAATATTAGAAAAATCCCGTAATTTCATCGGAAAATACGGGAAAGGAAAGAAATTAAAAATCAATAATTGTTGTAATCATTACTATGCTTCTTTTATTAAATGCATCTGTTTTTCAGAAACCAACTTTTGAATTTTTCCCCCCGTTCTAATTGGGCTGCGGTAGAGGCACTGTCTTTTGCCGACATCGTGCGATCCCCGGCATAGAGCAACCACTCTTTCACGTGGCACCACTATTGGTGGAATGCAATTGCGACGAGAATTTTGACGCCCAGTTTCCCACTAGATGGAGGCACCTGGGCTCTATTCCGTGCGAAACAGCACAGGAATTTAATTTTGCCTAGAGATACTCCATCCCAAAAGAGTACTCGAGGGATTTTTTACATGCTGCATAATCATACGACATAGACGCTGTCGATTTTCTGCAATGTTGAATATCAACCGACGGAGCCAGATTTGATCCTGAGATGTTTGGGCGTGAAAGACCAGGGTCTTAACCACTGAACCATTCTGTCGGCCCAATTTCTGAATATTTGGTTCCAAATTTATAACATTGTCAGTAATCGCGCTTTTGGATTTGTAACATTAGACAAAACACTTCGTCACACGGATCGGCAGGGTTTCTCCTAAGAAGGCTAATTTTGCAACACATTTCCTTTATTAGTACGCTGCTCTTGATTTTCTAGCAATTATCGCAGTAAAATGTTAAGCAAAAATTTAACTTTTTTAATACGAAATCCCGGCTAAAACGAACATTTTTTTCGTTATGTTTGGTTTGCTATTTAATTTATTGAAAATTTCACGCATAATCCGTGCATCATTTTGTGATGTTGTGGAAGGTCCATTGTGAAAAGAAGAAAATAATAAATCTTTTGCATAGAGAATATAGGTGCTCTTTGAAGCGTTTTTTTTATACATATATAAATATTTTTGGTATACGTATATTTATTAGGATATTTTTGACATCAAGTTGGAGTGGGATTTAAATATTTTTCTAGCTATAATGAGTTCTTTACTGAAACTCTATTTTCTAGTTGAAGGGAAGAGAGATTTTCGTTTTGTTCTAATCGTAATGCGTATTTGAATCTAATTCTTCCTAACAAACGCTTTAAACCTTCGTGAACCAAATAAGATTGTGAAGTAATCATCGGGGGCTGGTGAGCGGCAACGAGCAGGGGGTGGAGCTCCCTAGTATTTCAAATAAAAATAAACATTTCTTAATTTTTGACAGCAACATTTCTTGTTCACTGATGTTACAAATAACGGCTAATGTGAACGAATTTGTGGATTTTTGACATTTTGTATTAACCGAGTTCACCCATATATCACAATTTCTAAATCACTTGTCAACTCTAAGAGCTGTATAATTGCCATAGTAATAAGTTTTATTAATGAAATTCCCATCCTAGGACGCAGCTCCTGAACTGCAAGAAGATGGAATTTCGAAGATGCAAGAGTGGTGGTTCTTGGACTGTGAGTAACGATTTTCGCTTCCCTTCCATCAATCCTTCCGGTGCAGTAGTCTCGTAGTTTAAATATCCAGTCTCTATTTTAGAACTACTAATTGAGTTTTATTTAATCGCTTCTGCCACTCTTCGTTGTCTCATGCTGAGATCTCTACCGGGTGATCCGAAAGTCAGGACCGACTTGAAAAATTAATAACTCGAAAACGAATAAAGATTTAAAAGATGGGGTTTGCACTAAATGGATGGAAAAGAAGCCGGGTTTTGTCTGGCGAAGACCCAAAAATAGTTTTATTTGTGACCGACAGATAGCGCTGTTGGATTTCAGATGTATGATCATGCAAAGTAACAAACGATATAAAAAAAAGAGCAACGGCCGCAGAAAATGGTGGTCGAAGCTAATATGCATCACAATGTTGTCCACAGAAAGCCCGTTTGGTTAAAGTATTTTTAGAATTATGGAGAAATAAAAAGTTATAGCGTCATCTGTTGATCGAAAACAGAACTATTTTTGTTTCATTGCCACACAAAACCCGACTTCTTTTTTATCCATTTCGCGCAGACCGTATAATTTTATCTTTATTCGTTTTCGAACTATTCATTTTAAAAAGTTGGTCCTGACTTTTGGATCACCCCAGGCAGTAATGTTTGCAAAATATGTGTTCTCCGGATATCACTCAAATGATTTACTAGTGTAGCTTACGTTGCCATTTTGGTATTCCTCTACTTTCGTTACGGAATATTTTGCATATTTCACTGTCGTTTGTTCTCATTGGAAACTAAACCTCGAAAAAAAAAAATGAATTTTGAGCAACGAATTGCGAAAGAACCTACCTCGTTGGGTTTCTTGTTTCCACTAATAGCTTTAATCTCAACAATAATTTGAATTCAAATGGCATTCATAGGCAATCCGGATAATCGAATGTCCGGATAACCGGATAGGATGGGTAATAAACGAAGCAAATCCTCAAAAAAAAGCAGACTTAACGAGAAAACCATATTTTTTCCGCTAAATTACATGGAAGTTTTTAAAAGAAATTTTAAAAAAATAAAAGCGATTTTTCACATAATTTCTCAACAAAGAACTGGTCCGCTGTCTTCTGGTTCAAAGACGTGCGTCATTTGAACAAATAACGCTTAATCTAACGCTTTATCAGTACGGTTCAGCTGCAGTGCATGGATGTTAGACAACCATAATTTACTATATAATCTATGCAGGGGCTGTACATTTAATAAAAATTAAATGCGAATGTTCGGTATTCTTGTTGTCAGGGGCGGATACAGCAAACCATTTTAAAAGGGTCATGCTGAAGAATGACCCCCCTTCCCCTTTCCCTAGTGAATGAACTTATGGTTTTGGTTTCGAAAAGTTTTTGAAACTGATTGGGGGGTCAATAAAAAGCACCAAATCGGCTAAGAATAAGGCACCTAATTGGTAATAAATGTTGCAAATTAATTTCATAAGCAGTGAAACGAAGTAGTAGTTCAAATGTTTACTTTCAACAATAGTTAGTGAATTGAAAAGACTGTACTCGTTAGCTTTTATGTATAAATATTTTGAACACAATATGGACGAATACTGCTGTCGATGATTTAGGGGGGGGGGGGGGGTCATGACCCCCATGACCCTCCCCTTGTACCTGCCCCTGCTTGTAGTGATGTTCTCAACTGTCATTATTTGAAGTCATTGGTATGATTTTTTTTTATAGTTGCGAACTTGATCCGGATATTCCGGAGTTTCGCATAAACGAGGGTCAGATAAATAAGATTATGTAAGTGCCCTTGCCGTTTGTGTGAAGTTGTTCATTTTCAGTTTCACATCATAAGCTACAGGAAGCCTGAAATTCACATAACTGTTTCAGAGAAAAATATCAACAGATGTTGGGGGTGAGGATTTAAAAAAACACACACACATACACACACACACACACACAGTTAGAATCTAAGGTATTGAAACTGCGATTTTTCTTCATTTCTCTTGTATAACCACTTTTTCTTTCCTCACTTTAGCCTGCAGCGGGGAGAAGTTTTTCCGAATCGATGATGCTCAAGAGCATCTCTACTACGTGAATGACATTTGCGATCAAGAATTATACATCGTGGAGGATGACGTCAGAAGGGAGGAGCCAAGCGCCGATGACGTCACTCGGGATTCGGCCCCCGCAAGTCACGAACCACTCAACGGGTACACGAGCTCCTCTTCTACTTCTTATTTTCGTTTCCATGGAGACGGACGTGTTGTTCCTCGGAAGTTCAACATTATTACTGGGAGATCATTTTACCCATTTTTGGCTTTCTTAGTTCGGAAAAGTTAAACAATAAAGAGAAAACAACAGTGAGTAAACAAATAAAATTTCTGTTGGGTAATTGACCCTTCAAAGAGTACTTGAGGAACGATAAGTAATTTTATCCCCTTTCTTCCTTTTCAAAAGAGATAAGCTTCTGCTTGATGAACTTGAGAGTTGTTATTACAGCAAAATGATTGTCTTTTGTCATTTCAAGTTGAACAAACATAGGAGAAATGCGACAAATGAAAATTAATTACAAGAACATGCATTGAAACTCCCTGTAAAATAAAAAAAAATAGAAAAAGCTTTTCCATTTTTTTGTTTCTTTATGTAATAGTCAAATGGGGGTTTAACCTCTAAAAATTCTCTCCTCCCCTCCGATGTGCTTCCTTAAGTAATATTTAAAGAATAGTCAGTCATAATTATTACCGCTTCTGATCTTTTAAACTTTAATAATGGTCCAAACATATACAAAAAAAAAATTGAAATGAAAAGCATTTTCTAAATGAACTTATCTTTATGTCATATGCATAAAAAATTCTTCAGTTAGACACGCGTGATTTAAAGAGTAAATATTCATAATTACAGAATCTAAGCCATTTAAAATTAAATAATGTTCCAAAAATATGCACAAAAAATGAAAATGCAAAATTCTTTATAAGTGAATTAATTCATTAAAATGTCTCTGGTGCAAACATTTTTTAAACTTAAACATGATTTTAAGAATAATAGTATATGATTAGTCTGTAAGCGTTTAACAATTATACACAGAAATACAAGTACAAAGAATATTCAATCCGAAAGAAGTTTTCAAAAGTGAAAAGAAAGATATAAATATACACTGCGTTTTTAGCTAGCTTTCCCAGTAAATGTGTAAGAAAGAAGAAAAAAAAAAGCATCAAAGAAGGCTTAATGCATCAGAAAAATATCGCAAAAAACAAAAAAAGTCAAAAATAAATAAAATAATTAAATAAGTATCGAAAAATTGGAAAGTAGGGTACTGAGATGGGGGAAAATGTCTGTCGGTCTGTCTTCCTCCCCCCCCCTAATAACTTTTAAATGAAAAGTTCTGATTCGAAAGAATTTTTTTTGTTCGAAAGATCTCGGCGAGGACACCTCATTCAAATATTTCATTTTTTGAATTGAGCAATTTTTCTTTTAATTTTAGGCAGTTCAAAAAAAACTTAACATTAGCGCCTACGGGGAAATTCAAGGCAAATATAAATCCCGCACTTTGAGGCGAATTTGCTTCAAGAAAACTTTGTTAGAAAAAGCTCTTGATGAAGAACACCGCCGGTCAGAAAATATCTTTTTGATTTGAACAATTTTCTGTTCAATTTTGAACAGTTCAAGCCCCTTAACATTAGCACCTATTGCGAAACTAAAAGTCAATATAGATTTAAAGGCGGATTTACTTCAAACAAATTTTGTTGGAATTAGCTCTTGATGACCAACTCCCGACTCCGGCGACTTCTAGAATTTTAGGCCAGTCAACTCCGAACCGGATTTCTGTACCCGAAACCTAGTCAAACTCCGACTCGATGACTCCGACTTTGACGTCGTAGCTTTGGCAAAAATTTACGCACGCAGGGTAAATGATTGACTCCAACTCTTGAAAAACGACTCCGACTCCTTTATCTCAAAACAAATACAACGACTCCGCAAACATTGGCAGAGTTGCAAACTTTTAGGGAAAATGACCGATTCCAACTCCGAATCATTGAATTAAATACCTTCAACTCCCGAATCTGACTCTTTTACCCCAAAATGAGATGGACTCCGACTCCGCAGCCATGGTTTTTACTTTGAAATAATTGTTATTGATATGATTTTATTTTATTTGCACGCTAAAGTTTTAATTTATGTATTCAGTATTTGGCGGAGTAATTCGGAGTCCTTTATGATTCTACACAAAAATATGCGCAGACGATTTTTATTTACTTCTTTTTATATATTTTTTTGATTGTTAAAAAATTATTTCTTTAAGTTGACATCTTGTTGTTTTTTATTTATTTTGAAAGTAGGGTAGCCCGGGGCACGTTTACGCGGATTTTTTTCAATGAATTTTCTAATTTTTATGTTTTAACTTAGGAAATTTTAGACACTGCGGTTTTATGAAGCAGTTAATAAAGTCAAAATTGGTATATTCAATTGTTGCTCAGTTTGTGTTTTTAACCGTTAAAAATTATTATTATTATTATTATTTGAGTCCAAGTCGGCAGCGTAAACTTGCTCCGGACACGTGGCACGTTTACACATATTTATTTTGACACCTAACGTGATTCTGTTATTGCTTTGAAAATAATGTCTTACCATCGTTAAAATAAAGCAAATTTATTAGAGACTGAATAGGTATAAGTTAAAGCTGAAGGGGCATGAAGGCAGCACTATATGATTGTAAGCTATGGGATACGAATTTGTTACTTAGTTAAAAATTAAATGGTAATTTTCAAAACTAAATTGCCTGAAAAACTAAAAAGGTTTGAGACAGTTCGAAGCGAAAAAAGTGTCAGAGGCACGTTTAAGTAAGATACAGTAAGAACGTGCGTAAAGGTGCTCCGACGTCAACGCGTAAAATTGCCCCGTCGCCAAGTTTGGATTTATTTTTAACGTTCAAAAAAAATTAATAACATTTCAGTTTATACAAATATAATTCTCAAACTAGTATGTTGTGGCCATCACGAAACTTTCTTCTATATTTTTCCTTTTTCTGATCCCTCCCCATAATTGACGAGGAAGCAATATTCCTAACAAAAACAAAATTACACATGAAAAACTTGACGACCATCCCAATGTCTGAATTCTTGTAAAAACAAAACAAATTGAAAGTTACTTTAAAAGCCTTACTTGAATTAATTACAAATATGTTATTTATTAACAAACATAAGATGGCAATAGTTAAAAATTTTAAATCATTGAGATAATATTTCCGATCATTTCCATACAATTAAAATCACGAGAAATACGCAGACGACAATCTATTATGATTTATCTTTCTTATTGTTGCATTAATAAAGCTATTTTTATTCGCAAAAAAAAAAAAAAAAAATCAACAACTCTTGGAGCGATTGGCGTCCAAATTGAACCAAAGCCTGTTTACATATGGATTCACATATATCCCAAATTTCAACCAGAACGTAGCATTACTTCTTCAGATAGGGCACTCACAATGGAAAAAAAGAACGGATGATTGCGCTACCCCCTTTTTAGCTGTTGACACCAAAATAAAATCAGCTCTTATACCCACTAAGGGCTACTTGCCGATAAATTTTTCTTTCATTCCGTTCATTATTTCTTGAGATACAGCAGTCACAATTCACGACAAAAAACGTTCTATAGCTCAACCCCCGTTTGAGTTATTGACACCAAAATTGAATCAGCACCTGTTCCTGTTAATGGCAATATATGGACCAAATTTTGTTTGATTCCGCCCGTTACTTCCTGAGGAATAGCAAGCACGCGTTACTCAAAAAACGTCCCATTGCTCAACCCCCCTTGGACGGATTCGCGCCAAAAACCAATGGGCTCAAGTTCACACAGGGGCACATATGTGTATCAAATTTCGTTCAATTTCATGCGGTAGTTTTTGCTGTAGAGCGGCCACAAAAAACTGGTCACACACAGACGTGACACACATACACACACACACACATACACACACACACATACACACACACACACACAGACAGACAGACAGACAGACATTTTCCAAAAATAGTCGAAATGGACTCAGCACACCTCAAAACGTTCGAATCCGTCAAAATTCGAAATTCGAAAATTTGCACGAATCCAAAAACTTTTTTCTATATATTAGATATAGAAGAAAGTAAAAAGGCTAAAATTCTGCTAATTTTTATTTATTTGTTCATTTTTAACGAAGAGTTATTTATTCGCAATCAGCTTCAAAACGTTCAATACAAAATTTACTCTTCTTGATAGAAAACAGATTATTATTTCTGCACGCTAGACCGAAGCTCGACTGATGCTCAAAATTTTGTGAGAATATTTGCTAGGGAGCAGCTTCAATCTGTTATGACTGCTGGCTCTCCAGTTATAATTCGTTTTGAAAAAAAGGCACGCCGTAAACGTGCCCCGGTCTACCCTACATTAATTATTTTCTGGTAACAGGGGAAAAATAAACTTTTTTTTTGACATTATGTATTTATTTTAATGAGCTTATTATTTTTCATTCATTTTTTTTTCTTTTTAAAAGAAATTCAAGATTTTTGTTAATTAAAAAAATGTATTAGCTACTTTGTTTAAAAAGTGATATTACTTTATTTGCTCGATTATTCATTTTTTACACATCTATTTTTTCAGATGAGCGATGCATATTTTATTTCTAGAAATCAGATTAAAATTTTTAAAAAGTTACGTATGAAAAAATTTGTTTTTTTAACAAATTTTGAGATTATTAATCACATACTAGAAACTCCATATTGGTACACGGGAAAGTAGGCTCGTTTAGTTCTAAACAGAACCTCTTGTTACTTAGAAATTAGTTGAGCAGATGACCGCAGACTTTTATACCTCTTGCTAGCGTCAGACGGCGCACATGAATATCTCAGCGACAATAGCGACCCCAACTGAACCTATTCAGGGAGGTTTTTTTAGAAAAAATGAGGGAAACTACATTCCCTCCTTTAATTTAGTTCACCAATGTAGTTTCGGGTCTTTATTCAACCAAAATGTATTCCATCTTTTTTTAATATAGTTTTCATGATTAAAGATAACTATCTCATAATTATTGCAGAGGTGCTCATCCCGCTCTATGGGCTATAGTGCACCCCTAGTACTACTAGAAATCACCCAAAACGAAAAAAAATGCCCCTAAAAGCAACACCCCTGAAAATTTTGATGGCACAGTCTACGCTCTACACCATGACACCTCTTCGCGGGCAAAAACGATGATTGGAGGTGAAATTCAGAAATAGTAGACATTCCATTTTTTACCATCGAAATCATCTCACCAATGCTCTTATGATCGCGGATGCCATTCGTAAGATCTAAAATTTCAAATTATTTTAATTAAAAATCTTCCAACAAGCGTATAAACGGGAATACTGCCGTGCGCAGGTAAGCGGTCGTATCTGCAGAAATGAGTTTTCGAGATCTTTGAAGAAATGTGTGCTGGATTCAATACAAACAAGAGGAAAATGATGGAATTAGACTTTTTTTCCTGCTTTTTTTCAGCGAATACCAAATAAGCAAGCTTGTACACTAAAGATAACGTGCAATAGATGACAAAAATACAAAAAAAAAAAAAAAAAAAAGATAAATGATAAATTTGCAGTTACTACCCCTTACCTGCGCACGGCAGAATATCTCTATATGCACTTGAAGAAAAATTCTATCAGTTGAAACTGAATGTGCTAATTAGCTTTTTCCAAAAAACTAAAGCAAACCAAAAAAGTAGCATTTTGCCTCTTACGAACTAATAGATGAGTTTATGGAATTAATAGGAGACCTTTTTGATTATTTTCTGTATTTTACAGGTTGTCTTCAAACAACCTCGACAATCAGAACAATTCTCATAACCACATAAATGAGGATGAGTTAGGTAAGTCCCCGAAGAGCATCTTTGTTTTTTCAATTAGGAATTTATCAACTTAGCTTTTCATGTTTAGTGTTGCCTTTGCACAGTGACCGTTAATAAACCGAAGTTTCTTATGAAATGTAATTTTTGCTTCGAATGAACTCGAAGATCTTTAAAAGGTAATGAAAATTATTTCCGTTCTATAAAAAACAGATTTCGTTCAAAATGACGTAAAATGTTTGTAAGTTACTATAACTATAGTTAATAAGATAATTTTTGTGCACGTCTTCATAAAGCAATCGGATTGCTTTATTTCTTGTTTAAAACTTTTGATTTAGTAAGCAATGCAAAAAAAGGGGGAAGTTTGTGCTTAGATGACCATTTGGAGGAAAACAAGTAGAGAGGAAGAGACATGACGCACTATGCAGAAAATACGAGGCGTGTTTTTAAAGTAAGTTCCGTTTTGATATTAAAAAAAAAAAGAACGAGTACAGATAGAGCAAAGAAATTTAATGAACAAAAATCTACCGCCCGTACGCTATTTTTCGACATTGCTCCCGTGATTTTCCCAGCATTTGTCATAGCGTGGTACAGATTTTTGTATACCTATTCGTAGAAAGTTGCCGCCCCTGTAGTCAACTATGAGGACTCCTACAGGGCTTTGGCTGGGGCGTTTTTGAACATCCTCTGGGGGTCTGCCTCCACCTCGCTCGCAGCATCTTTCATTTGTTTCAGCAGCTAAAGTCTTTCTTACGTGGTCTGTGGCACAACAGCAATAATGAGATCAGTGAACATGTTATCCCATGGTTGACTACACAGGCGGCAATTTTCTACGAATAGGTATACAAAAACCTGTACCACACTACGACAAATGCTTGGAAAATCATGGGAGTAATGTCGAAAAATAGCGTAAGGGAGATAGATTTTTGTGCAATAAATTTCTTTGCTCTATCTGTACTCGTTCGTTTTTTAAATCAAAACGAAACTTACTTTAAAAACACGCCTCGCATTTATTTTTATTAAAATTAAGCTTGCATACTGCTGTGCTAAGCGCAAAAATCGTATCTGCAGCTGAGCTCAAAATGAGAAACTGCTATTTAAAGTTTTACGCCTCCATATACTTAATTCAGATTCCACTTTGACAAAACAATTTTTTAAATACTTCCCTTTCACAAATGAGGCAGTGAGAAACAAAGGGATGTAAGTGGGCTTTTCAAAGTTCCGAGTAAAACGCATTTAAAGTTCTGGTCCTTCATTAAATGTTTTTTCTAAATCGCGTTGAATATCAGTACCCACCAGAGCAATTAGTACCATCTCTTGCCCTCAAACAGAGGAGCAGTTCTCCTACCATTTGCACTGACTATCTCCAAATTTTTAACTTTGGCACTTACATCCATTTGCTTCTCAATGCCTCAAATGACCATAAAAGATTGTACATAGGTAAAATATGTTATGAAGAATCTTTTCATGGTAATAACTCAATTTTGATAAAAAGTGCAGATACGACGCACGGATACACTTTATATGTGGGCATGCAAAAAAAACAAAAAAATTTCGGAGGTGGAAATTCCTTACTTACCTAATGAAACCTTACCTATCTCTAATGGGAAGATACAGTGGCTCCCAAAAGTGTTCGTACTCCTCCGACTTTCAATGAAATAGGATCGTATCCATTGATTAGAATAAATATTTCAGAATAGGCATTTAATTATAAGATCTATGATCAATTTTCAACAAAACTAAATGAATTTTTTTTTAAAAATATTAAAACTAAATTTTTTAAAAATCAAAAACTAAAAAGTGCCGGAAATTTTATCTCACAAAAGTCTTCGTACACTTAAAAAAATGTCTACATATTATTGAATAATTCAACTTTTTATTAAGTTATTATTTAGTAGAATATCATGCAGTATCAATAACACTTTTTAAACGTCTGGGAATAGATTTCATTCTTTTTTTTTCTTTTTTTTTTTTTTGCGTAATTTTTGAGTAAGTGTTCAACCTTACTTCGAATCTTATTGTTTATAGCTCTAGTTTCGTTTCAGAGCCGTATTTTCGTAATCTAGCCTCCAGATATCTCTAAATATGTTACATTACGTTCAAATCTGGAGACTGAAGGGGTACTTTCTAAATTTTAGGACAACTTTTGAGGCACTAGACGCAAACGTTGAAAACCGTGAGCTTTTTTATCGTTATCTTGCCAAAGAACAAAGTTGTTTCCGATAACCTAACTTTTAGCTAAGAGTTTAAAATTGGTTTTTAAAACAATTAAATGAAAGACATGATTCATTAATTCATCAAAAAATTCCAAACTACCAAGTCCTGATGCTGATATGCACCCTCACACAAGAACACCTTCACCGTCCTGATTAACTGGTCCAACTAAGTTCTTAAGATTAAGTTCCTAACTTTTTCTTCTATTTTCAATTAGGCAACAATTTAACCAAAAATGTGGAATTTATTTTTATTTGTAAGTAAGACGTAATTCCAAAACGTTTTGAGCTTATTTATCATTCATTTTGCGACGAAAGCGTAAGCTTTCTGTTTTTCGCACGGCCAAGAAAATATCTGCGGGAAGCGGCCCCATCTAATCCAGCTAATCAGAGAATTTGGCGAACAATTTTAGGTGAAAATTAAATGTAAAAGTTTTCATTTAACTCTGCAGAAACTTTTACAGCACTCAAATGTGTATTTTTCATAATTTTGTTTACTGTAAATCTCCGACCACGCTTTGTCAACTTTGCAGGTTGACCTTTTCTTATCTTGTTTTCGGTCCGATTCTTTTCTTTAAAGCATTTTATCAAGCACTTTACTATTGAACGGAATAAATCAACTAATTAAGAGACATTTCAAACCAATTTACCGCTACTGTGAGGAAAAAATTCACATTGGTTTTGGTTTTTTACGAATACCAGCCATTTAAAAGTAATAAGCACAATATTAAGGGATAAATAAACAAAAAATTGAAGCCAAATGACTCTTAACGGTCAACGCAATGCAAAAATAATAAAAAAAAACTACATATGATAATTTTAATCATGAATTTATTCGAAAATATTTGATTGTATGATGACTTTTGTGATGCATTCTTTCTGACTCTTCGTTTTTTGACCCATTTCAAAAAGAAGATCCTTCAATATTTAGAAAAAACATACAGGGTTTTATTTAGAATGACATAGGAATGATGTGAAAAAATATTGGACTTCATATTCGAATTCAGTTTCGCGTTATTTTGGTTTTACTAAAAAATTTCAAAGTGTACGAACACTTCTGGGAGCCACTGTATATAGTCTTATTCTGATAAGTTTACTGTGATGTCGATTCGCTGAGGCATGAGCTATTCCATTTGCAAAAATATGGGTGAGGAAAGCCGGGCAACATTGCGGCTATGATTAGTGGTGCTGTATCAATCTATGATTTCCTCGTCTTTCATCTCAAACATAAATAAGTTTATACTAGGCCAATGCCTCAAGTTATCAGAGCCGCACTATCTAGGAATTTTTTTTAATGCAATATTGCAATACTGTCACCAAATTTTACGAATCGTCATACAAAATTTGCCAGATAAGGAAAATTTTGCAGTGACCTTCAATGAGCTCCCACTGAGGTTGAATTTCAACTCAGTTTTATATTACAGTTAATTGACAAAAAAAAAAAAAAAAAAAAAATCAAAACTAGAAGATAGTCTTCTCTATCTTCAACTTCAAATTTATTGAAAAATCGGATTTTAACTCTTCAAATTTACACAATTCTTCACCTCAAACTACTAGAGACTGATATCGTGTCGTTCCCTTTCAGATTTGATTGGTGCTGCCAAAATGGGAAATTTAGAGCAGGTAAGACTATTTTCATTAAGTAAATAAAGGATTTAAAAGTCCCAAAAATCATTTTTTTAATGCACTGAAATTCTAGACTAGTGATTTCAAAGTTTGGCACGTGTTTCCATAGTAGGACGGGAAGCGTTTTGTGAAGACAGGAGACGTACTGGGCTGAAAATATCAGGTATACTAAATATGGGATACTCAGATCTGAAAAGAGTATAGATGTACGCATATCTATACATATATATTCTGCATATATGAATATACACATACACTCAAACCTGTTTTTGTGCTGTAAATATTTATAGCATAAAAAAAATCGCTCAAAACTTCACGAGTAGATGGAAAAATAGTTTTCGCAACAAAAACTACTAGTAAATCGCACAAAAAAAGAATCGCACAAAAACAGACCGTAGAGAAACAGATTTGAGTGTATATATGCTTTTAAACTAGACTTCAAAATGTTCTGTGCCATTGACCTCCCCCTCTCCCTCTAATGGTGGCACATAAAAGACTGAATGCCGCATTGGGTGACCGCGCTAGATCTGAAAAAGGTTGAGGCGTCTAACACAACCTTATTGGAAGGTCAAAGGGGGGGGGGGGGGTCGAGTTGTTATTATGATTGTGCTTAATTATTCATTTACTATTATACTGATGTTTCAAAGAAAGGAAATTCGAATCTACACATTTTGCTTATTGTTTTACTCTAAGAACACTTTATCTTATGGAAATTATAGAGGAGGTACGAGACGTTCAAGATTTGGGATACACTGATCTGGCTGATGTCTATTAGGCGTCTAATAAACAAGAGTTAGTGCATTCGGGGCATAAATACAGTAACCCCTCGTTATATCGCGCTTTTCGGGCGACAAAGAAAAAGAGCGATATATCCGAAAGTGCGATATAACGGATGTCATTAAAAATAGTTATGAGTCCAATACACAAGTAATTCTTTTTGACATGATTTTCTAATGGTTTCGATGTAGTTCACGAATGTACTATCACACCTATTGAAATTCAAACAAGATTGAAATTTAAGTAAATTTTCACCGTCAGAAAGTTAAAAACATCAAATGGCGAAAGAAGACGATCTTTGTGAGCTACCGCGAGACAAGAGTGAGCATTCCAATACCCTCTTATTCCCGATAGACTTTCTAATCCATTTGACTTGCTGTAGAAAGGATGTGAAAAGTAAAAGTGACCACATTGTTTATAGAAAACTCTTTTGCCCGTCCAGATCGTTCTTCCTTTCTTAATGTTTCTTAATGCTTTAATGTTTCGGGAGACAGAAGAAAAGAGCGATATATCCGAATGAGCGATATAACGAGGGGCTACTGTATATCACGAGAAGTAATATCGGTTCTATTCGCAGGTGGCTCGACTGCACTCTCAAGGCCACAGCTTAATGCAAAAGGACCACGAGGGGCGGACAGCTCTCCACCACGCCGCTTTCATCGGAAACGTGGGGGTGGTGCGTTATCTTGCTGCATACGGTGAGTGTGAAGTCAATTCTTTCTTCAGACAATGATGAAAACGTTAAAAAATATTACCAATATTAACAAAAACGGGGTTTTTTTCTTTCATTTGATTGCTTTTACTTGAAAACATGTTTAAGAAGCACTGCACACAATGTACAATTTCCAAATCCTCTCTCTCGAAGTCTCAAGGGACCGGCTGAAGCCTTCGAGTAATTGGTAGTTAGAGTTATAGGAAGTTCCCAAAGCCTTCTTAGGAGTTTGAGATCCAATGAAATTCAAGTTGGGAGGCTTCAAGTTATTGAGAGTTGACTGCATGACAATCCATCAACAATATTATATGTAATGTCAAGGCAGGCACCAACGGTGGCTAATGTAGCAGTCCTGACAGGTAATATCGAAATAACGTGTAGATTTATTTGTTATTTATATACTATTAGAGGCTTTTATATGCGCTGAAAAATTAAAATTGACTAATCTAATGACTTAAAAAAATCAGGAACAGACTTTTCCATAATGAAAACCTTTTGTTAATCAAGTGATGCAACTACACATCAAAGTGTATCTTTGGGTGGGGCGATTCTACGAAAATTCGTAGAAATTTATTAAATATCAGTTATTCCAAGTATACACATTAGCACCATCCACTCTCACGAACAGAATCTTAACGTACACGACAATTTGCTCTTCTTTTCCAATCAATCTTACACTATTCAGAGAAACTTGCATTAATGTACTCTTAGAACAAGAGCACAGCTACGAATCTAAGATCCCACTAGGCTTGACCTACCCTCATCGAGTTTCCTAAAATTGTTACCATATATGATGAGTAAAAGTTGTAAATTAAACGTGAAAGTAAGAATTTCTACCTCTTTCACGTGAACTATAGTCCGTTTAGCGAGAGCAGATAGTGGAAGTAAACAAAGCAACGTGACAATTGGCGTTTCCGCTGTCTGCTTGGCGTTGGGATGATTGAAAACAGCGCCAACCAGATAAGCGAAATGTCCACGCGCGTTTTCCCCCCTCTTCCCCCAAGTTTTGTTGGAAAAATTAAAATCAAAAGCAACGTTTATCAAACGCTGAAAGTTTTCAACAGCTAAAATCAATGTTATTTTTTCAATATAAAGTATTTCGATCAATAAGATAAAACATTTAAGCCAAATTAACATGTATTTTAAGAATGCATTTGGGTGGCAAAAATTTACAAAAACAAAAGTATTAATAACAATCATTGGGAAAAACTCAGCCACCACATTCAAACACACCGAAACAAAATATCATTATAAAAAGAAAAATTAATAAAGAAGAGGACGGGGGGGGGGGGACTACAGATCGTTGAAAGAGGTTTTTTTTTCTCTTCTTCTCTCTCTATCGTAGAAAAAAAATCATTACAAATTTATTATTTTCTTTTCTTTGAAAGATTTTCTAGCTCAAGCGTCATTACTCTTATTTCAATCAAAAATTGTTGTTCTAAAATGACAGTAATGTTTAATTAGATACCGTATGATTTGAAAAAAAAAAAAAGATTAAATTTATAATAGAATAAATTCGAAACATCTTTTTCAAGAATTATTTACTTGAAAGCATATTAACTTATCTTTATTATCATTTCATCTATTAATTAATTAATTTTTTTTCAAGAATTTCTAACACATGCGTTTAGTTCAACTAATTTTCTTCAATTGAAAATTATTGTTCTAAACATTCAATTGTCTTGACAATAAGAATTTGAATATAAGATTTTATTTGTCAATAAATATCGTTTGTAAATGCATACTTTTTAGATTTTATCTTGTGTTAAAATTATGGATGCTGGGTACCCACCCCCCTCCCCGCTTGAAATTGTGAGTGAAATAAATAAAAGTTTAGCCATAAAACTTTCAAAACGTATTCCATAAGCTGTACACCCCTTAGTCTCATTGGGGGCTCTAGCTGTTTGCAATAAGAGTTTCCGGGGACTTTGTATATAGTGCCGCCGACAGCCCTGAATTTTTCAAAGGTGTTGGTTAAGCCCCTAGGGGCATGGATCCCAGTGCGGTCGCATAGTTCGCACGTGGATAAAACTAGATGCTAAGAGGGAGCGTTACGAGATTGTCACCACGCTCTTCACAAACAATTTCTGTAATGTCAATGCTGGTGCCTTCTTGTCTGATCTATTATTTAAAAGGTTCGCTTGAAATGTGTCCCATAAAAGGTGGAAGGGCGATCTGTTCATTTTCCGTCGGTCAACTGGTGGTCATTTCGTTTTCGGAATCTATTTTGACACTACGCTGAGAATGGAAGCGCTGAAATTTTCGAAGTGTGCAAAGTGCTCAGTGTCGTTGTTTTTGGTTTTTCTTTCTTAATAATTTTCTTCCTGCTACGCAATAGCACTTTGTGTTAAGTTCATTAGTATGGAATTGAGTCCACCAAAAAAGGCAGAAAAAATCTTACATTAGTAAAGCTGAGAAAGAAATTATTTTGAACATTTTTAAAACAGTTCACCTGTTAAAAAAGATAGGTTTCAATTCAAGCATCTGAAAAGAGGAAGAAACAGTTCGCTCATCGAAAAAAATGAAATAATTTTATGGAGACGAAAGTATCTGAGAACAAAATCAAGAAAATGAGACAGGAAGGACGCAAAATTTATTATATGGACGAGACTTGGTTGAATGCTGGACATACTCTTGACAAAGTGTGGACAGATACCTGTGTTGAATCATCAAAGCAGGCTTTTTTATCTGGCCTGTCTACTGGATTAAAAGCTCCTTCTGGAAAAGGGGAGAGATTGATAATAACCCACATTGGCAGCGCAGCGGGATTTTTACAGCAAGGACTCTTACTGTTCAAATCGAACAAAAACAAAGATTTTCATAAGGATATGGATGCGGCTTGTTTTGAAGACTAGTTTTAAAATATTTTGTCTCATCTTGAACCAAACTCAGTTGTTGTGATGGATAATGCCCCATATCATTGTCGAAGAGAAGAAAAGGTTCCAAACACAAAATCTAGGAAACAAGAAATTATAGACTGGCTGAAGTCTAAAAACATTATCAGTGATGAGGGAGATTTGTTAAAAGCCGAATTGTTGAATTTAGTGAAGGCTAATAAGCCCAGATTTGAAAAATTTGCCATTAATGAAATCGCCTCACATAATAATGTTACAATTTTAAAACTCCCACCCTATCACGCTGAATTAAATCCCATTGAGCTGATATGGTCCCAAATGAAAGGATTTGTGGCCAAATAAAATAAGACTTTTAAAACAGCCGATGTCGAAGAATTGTGCAGAAGAAGTATAGGTGAAATTGGAGCTGAGCAATGGAAAAGATGCATTGAGCATACTGAAAAAATAGAAAAGCAAATGTGGGATTTGGACGAGGCCATTGAAGCAACAGTTGATTCTCTGGTCATTAACGTGAATTCCACCGACGATGAATCTACGAGCTCTGAGAGCGAATCTTGATGCAAGTAGTTTAAGTTTATTTTTCCTAAATAATATATATGTCTTATTATCCATTATTTTTTCAATGTTACTGAAGGTAATTCTCACAAATTTCAAGTCTCACGCGTGAAAAGTTATTGATAATTAATTTAAAAAACTGTTTGTACTCTAACTTTTTTTTTTCTTTTTTTTAAAGCGCCGTTAAGGAAAAAAAAACCATATGAGCATTATGAATGGGCATACCATACAAGTGAGACTTCAAGGTTCGCAGACTTCCAAAAACGTACCTTCCAAAACTACTTTTGTCACATTAAAAACGATACGATTACTCAAACACAAATGAGAAAGTATTAAAATTCTGCAGTTTTGTAATTTACTGCAAGCTCAGAGACAACTATTCTCGATTTATAATGTGAAGCAAATAATTTAATACATAATACGAAGCACAGAATTAAAAGTAAGTAGACGTAACCTCTCTAGAGCAGATTGTTAGTTAAATACAGAATTTCAAACACTCCGTAAAATTTAAAAATGCTGATTTTTTTCAAATCAAAGCAATATTAAATTGTTAGAAATGAATATGTTTTAGAAAACGCGGTTTACAAACTAACATGTTTTTTTAAATATCTAACTGGACATTTTTGGTGACATTTTTTGTTATTTACTTATTTATTAAAAAAATAAATCATTGATCCCGTACCCCGATACTTTTAACAAATCGTATTTTTCGAACAAAATTCTGTAGAGAATCAGAATTTTCAGTGGAAAGATTCAAAAAATAATGTTATTCTATGAAAAAAGAAAAGTATTTTTTTTTCTGGAAAATTTGCACATTTGGGGCAGCTGTGAATAAAGCGGATTAAAAGCGGGAAAAAAAGCTCATGCTAACAAATTCCGTTCAATGCGAACAGCATTGCCAGTCGGGCGAGTAAGTCATGAAAGTAGTAACCCTCTTTGTTTACTTCCTCTATCACCTCTCGCTGAATTGAGTATAATCAGGGTTGCCTGGGGTTGAAAGGTGACTAAAAGTGAGTAATTTACTCTCATCGAGTTTCCGAAAATCGTTGTCATAAATGAAGAGTAAAAGATGGAAATAAAACGTTAAATTAAAGTTGCCTATGTTTTTCGACTCTCTAACCAGTATTGTCAGGGGATAAAAGGTTTTCAATGAGGGAAATAATTTACCCCTCATCGAGTTTAAGGAAATTGTTGTTATAAATGAAGAGTAAAAGCTGAAAAGAAAACGTTAAAATAACGTTGTCTACCTGTTGCGTGTGAACTAACCAGGGTTGTAGGGGCTAAAAGGTGCCCCAAAAATGAGTAATTTACCCTCATCGAGTTTCCACATAAGTTATATAAAAAAATATGCGTAAAACTATTACAAAACCGATGGTATAGGGTTGCCTAAGCAAAAGTGCTCCAATCATAAGGTTGCCGCTATTCAAAGTTTGAATATTAAAACTTCGAACAACGTCTCCAAGGTGGTGCTTTTTAAGTGAGAGCAGCTTTACCATCCGCTCTATAACCCACACAAGTCGCCCTGCGTTTTCCATGTGTTTGATCCTTTGAAAAAACATTTAAAAGGGAAGTGCTTCAACTCGGACGACGAACTCAAGAACACTGTGAAGGACTGGGTCTCGTCACAGCCACAGAAATTCTGGGAGTAAGAAATCCGTCTCTCAGTTAATCAGTGGGATCGTGGTGCTCAGGCCTATGGTGTATACTTTGAATATAGTCTTCATTTAGACCCACAGTATCGTTTTGTACCTTTTTATTTGAACAACCCAGAAATCTTTTGTCTACGACGACTGCAAAAAATTTAAGATCTTGGTTTTAAAAAAAAATGACGAAATTTTTATTGTTCTCGAAAGAAAGAAAAAAAAATAGAAAGAAAGAAAATCAGAGGACAAAACCAGCTAGGATCTGGAAGTTTGCGCAATATGGTACCACCTAGAAAGGTGTGCAATGTTAGGTCTTTTGTAATGGTCACTTTTTCCACTGGTGTTGAGGCTTCACTGTTTATACTTTGTAACAGATATTTTCTGTAATGTTTGGCGATTGCTACTTTACTCAAGTAGTTCATTTATTTTTCTTAAATTTTACCCCATAGATTTTGTTTCATTTAAAATTCCTTCCACTGTTAACCAATAACCTATTTGAAATAGAGCGTTTGTTTATAAAGCAAAACCGTGCGTTTTAGAAGGAAATATACTACGTTACACAATTTTAAATTGGTGAAAAGAAAGATGAAAAACTAATTTAATTGTACCAATTGACAACGTATGTTGTACTTTCAGTAAAAACATTTATTTTCCGTTACTACTATCAACTTACAGGTAGTTATCAAAATAATGGAAACACTGAGACAAGTCTGGTGTTGGGAATCGCTACTCTGCCGTAAATGTTCTGTTAATAAAGGTACCTTCTGACTGTAATCAATTATACTGGTGAATCCAGATTGTGATTGAATACTGTGGTCACTTTTGCTGCTAATGTTCGTTTTTAGACATTACAGTCCGCTTCAATACCCGTCGGTTTCTTTCACTAAGCTTCTTTTTCCATTCACTATTTTGCTTTGCCGAGCTTGTCTTACCATGCTATGTGTATGCTGTCATGACTTTAGATACTGTACCTCTAGAAACGCCAAAACGTTGAGATGTTTCAGTTACACTTGCTGTAGCTACACTGTAAAAACGATTCAGAAACGTTCCTGAAAAATAATGGGCAGCTGATGTGCCTAATTTCTTCCAGTAAAATATCTTGGAAAAACCAGTAACGCTTTCCGCTAAAAGTCAGTAACCTTTCTGAAATTAACCTTGAAACTTTATGAAGACGTGCGAAATCTGCCCTGTTAAAGCCAGTCTTGTCTCTAGAACCTTCTAGAAAAATTAATTAGGTTCAGTATAATTGATTAGAACCTTCCTACTTTACCAAGAAGGTTCTAGAAAAATTAAGTAGGTTCAGTATAATTGATTAGAACCTTTCTACTTTACCAAGAAGGCTCCATAAATATCAGAGCGATCACGGCTAAAGCCATGCAAGAAGGAACCAAGCATATCCCTTGCCTGCAATTCCCGTTTTGCAAAGCTGTAGCTCTCCATTGACATTTTCGCTCTCATTGGGAGCTTAGTCAGTCTGGACAGGCCGTAAGCAACTTTAGGCCGATACACTTAATAAACACGCTCATTGAATCTTCAAACTGGTTGCTAAAAATATTTTCCACAACAGTGACAAGTCTGCACGCGTGCAACTTGTAGCGATTCAGGAAACCTTTTTGTGATGATACTTGTTTTTACGGGGAAATAGGTGAAAACGTGTGAAATCCCGAGACGTTCCCCGGAAATAGCCAATAACGTTTCGGAATTTTTTTAGTGTAGACGTGCTCCAACAATTTGGCCTCTTTTAAAATTTTAGAGGTTCGATATTTCACGGGCTTGAAAAATAGTCAAGACTTCCAGAATTTCAATTGAGCCACAATATACTACCAGAATATGTACATTGCTACTTATAAAAAAAACAGACATCTAGTTTTATTCTTTATAACTTACGAAGTACAGTCAGCAATGTCACTTTTATTCACAGGTATTTCCATTATTTTGATAATTACCTGTATAAGTATCGGCAGCTCTAAAATTTCCTCACAAATCAGAAAAAAGGCCACGAAAACGTTTAGTTCAACTCAAAGAGAATTTATTCATCGATCGAAGTATTGACGTACTCTATGGCAAAACAAAACGCCAACCCACGCTCATACCCATCCAGCGAAGTTAATAAGCAAAATTTATTAACCTATTCTTCTATCGTGCGCATTAATCAATCCAAGCCGAACTTTCAATCCGTATTCTGCGACTCATCGACTGATTTTTTGTCATTAGTTACATTCGGTTAGGCCCGCTTCAGAGGACAGGCCGACATAACCGACATTTTGGGTCAGAGAGAGCTTTGGGTTCAACCTTGGTTTCAAGTATTCGAAAATACATTGTTTTAAAATTTGTTTTGATATTTTTTTTCATAACTTTGAAACAGTTCTATGTAACTTTGCTTCAAAATAGGTTTTATTAAAGCAATCACGAATTGCTTATTGTTCTCACTTGACCGTTTTAGGCGTCCGTCCGTCCTTTCATTTTTGGAGGGACTCCGCCTCGGTCGTCCCCTTCCGATGCTGCTCCGCCAGCGAGCACCGTCTCCAAGCTGTGTCCATATCCCACACACACACACAGATGCCTACACACATACGACTACACAAAAAACACGCCTACACACATACACACACACCTACACACACACACCTACACACACACACCTACACACACACACCTACACACACACACATACATACACACACATACTTACACACACACCTACACAAAGCCGGATTTAGGGGAGGGTAGGCGGGGCTACTGGCCCGGGCCTCCACAACAAAGGGGCTCCCACAATAAAATTTTTTACAAAATATCCTAACTTCCACGGGTCGGAAATATCGGATATATACATATATATCAAAATATTCGGATATATATCAAAGTATCGGATATTTTCGAAAATATGATGATCTTTTCGAACACTGATTAGGGACCACCACTCCTTCGTTGTCCCGTCGCCTCCACACTTCCAAATCCGGTCCTGCACCTACATACACAAACACCTACACGACGGGGGGCAACACTGACGCAAAAAATAAAGAAAGAAAAAGAAAAAAAAAGAATAAGAAAAAACGAAAAGAAAGGGAAAAAGAAAAGGGGAAAATAAAACCCCGAATAAGTGGAAACGCAAACATAAAGTAAAATTTATTCTTTTGGTATTTACTTTTGTGGCACTTATAACAGAGTTAATTATATTCAAATACGCAGTTTTTTTTTTCTTTTTTTCCTTTCTCTCTTATTTTCTTCTTCTTTCCCCCCCCCCCACCTTTTTTTCTCCTCTTTTCTCCTTTTTTCTTTTTTTGGGGGGCGGGGGACCCGGCGACACATCTCACAAGGGTCCAGCCTTGCCTCTCTGCGGCCCTGTTGGTCTCAACTAGTCCGGATAAACGAGGCTGTACTGTGCTAATGTTATCACGCTTACTCTTCTGGAACCAAAATGGCGGATGAGTCAACTCCCTTTTATAGTGGCTTTAACCTAACATAGTGGCTTTGCATTCTATGACAAATGACGCAGACGTCAGCCTAATTTAAATGAGCTTTCGATTGGAATTTCAACCCACCTGAGAATCATCGATCGACTGGTTTCCGAGGATTCTATTTCCAATCGGATCGAAGAGAGTCAGCACTTTTGCATCCCCGAGCGAATTGTATTCTATTTCGGATCACGTTCGAAAGCTGTGATGACTGGAAATTTCAATTCAGCTCGGCACGTAGCGAAAATTTACGAGTACGAAGAACTCGTCCTTTTAATTACTTTAATTATAGTTTTATGATGACGCCATCCTGTGAGAAATAAACGTGTTACGAGAGATCTGTCTATATCAGGTCAACCAAAAACTTGGGGTTTTCCCCCGAGATCTTGGGTTTTCAATAAAAACCTTAAGTCCTGAGGATTTGGGTTGAAATTCTCGGGTTTTAGGTTGATGAAAAGGATTACCGATCATTTAAAATTTTACCGATAAAACATTATATTATCACTAAAATATAGTTTTTGCTTAAGCAATCAAGAATGCATATGCTTAACTCTTAAATGCATAGTTTTTAAAAACACTTTCAAGTGTTTTATTTGGCTTTAAACTTCTGTTTAAAATGTGGGGAAAAGACTTAAAGAAAACCTTGTTCAATTATGGTATGGTTTATGTTTACAACTACAACCATTGGTGACATTGGACTTTCCGGAGAAAAACAACAAATGATGTACCATCAAATGTCCCGAAACAATGATAAAAATTGTAAACATGTATAACTATTTAAACAGTCATAAAATCTGCTACAGAATCAAAAGAGGTAGGTATTTTCAAGTGTACTAAACTAACAAAAAATAAGTCCTACAATTGTGAATCCTGAAATAAGAAACCTATTTTTGTTTTCCATCATATTGGTGCATTAACAAGTTTAAAATAGAAAAATGAATTTAATAGCATCTTCAGTATTTTCTTTGTTATTGGCAACTACAGAGTTTCAATTTGTTCTTATTGCATTTTAGAAGACTGAATTGGGTATGTTGCCAAATGGCAAGACGATGTATTTAAGGGTTAAAATTTTTCAAAAGGATGCGTATGTATAACAAAAAAAAAAAAAAAAACTTTCTCTGCTTTAGCCGATTTCTATCTTTATGTTGCATAACTTCCCTGCCTATCCTGTACTATCTGTATAACTGTATCAAGTTAAGACATTTTCTTGCAGTAGACGATTTTTACTCTGTTTTGTAAGAAATTGTTCCGGAAATCAGGTTTAGTATTTATTTCATACGTATTTTAGGGATAGTCTTGGGGTAAATCTTGATGAAGAATACTACGGAGAACTCTGGATTTTCTCTGATAGTCGTAACTCTATACAACATCTACAAAATTGGACCATCATAAACTAGATAAAACTAGTATAAATTTCCTTTAAAAGCTTTTAATTATCTCTCAAAAGCCTGAAATTCACTTACAATGTATACCTTCCCATACAGAAATCTATAGGTATGGTCAGGTAGACTCACTGGTGAAAGAGAGCAGGAGTTGTGCAATCCCTTCTACTCCTTCCCTAACCTACTCAAAATTCTACTCCAAGGAAAAAAATCTCACATAATGCAGAAGTGGCACGTTCCACCCGTTCATAATTGGTACATGGGAAGATTACTGGACCATTGACTTGGACTGTGATAGAGCCTCACAGACAATCTTATATCGACTTGCCAGCTGACGCTCTAGGTGCCTCTCTTTTATTGAGAGCAATAAAGTCTTTCCAGACTGCACCAGGTGTCTTTCCCATCTGCCCTTTGCTGAGCCCTTACTGGAATGTTTAAGCCTCTCTGGAGAGGACATTTACACGAAAGCCCCCTGCCCCCAACTCGATTGTCAACACGTCAATGGCTCAAAGGATATTGCCCGACTTCCTCTGACATCGGAGATGAGTAATAACAGTAGTATTTATTATCACAATTTTCCACCTTTATCATTTTTCAGATGAATAATTTTCAAACTGCAATTGGATGGTCTTATGCCAGGGTGGACCATCATCCATAATGTTTATTTTTCAATGACAGGATTCAAGGTTAGATTTATGTAGTAACATACACATAAAATATATTTGTATTTTATAAACTAGGAAAGCATTACTACCAAGTAATACTTGACATGTTTATATTGAATTAATTTAAGACAGAAAGCAACATTTGCAGCATATTTATATTTTAAAGTCAGAACTTTAAAAAATCACATAGTTCACTGTGGCATAAAACCATCCAATTGTAGCAATTACAAAAATGTGTATCCCGATATTTCAACAATAGATTTTTTCGGATGAACATTCGTGTCAAATGCATTCCTTTTCTACTTTCTAACATTTACATATTTACATAGAAGAACTTATGTTCATAAATTTATTGGATTCAATAAAAGTGTAATTATATTTTCATCTTTTCAGCTCCCATTTCTGTTCTTGATGCTCAAGACGAAATCATGTAAGTCTATTTTTTCCCCTCCTGATTTTTGAAGAATCCCATCAATGTAATGAAGGTCTGTTGCCTATCATGGAAGTAGTAAGATTGTCCAATTTGCTGTACACTGCTTTAGAGTATTGCGCATGAAAGAAGAGTACTTATACAACTTATTGAAAGGTTTCAGACGTTCTAATACAGAAAGATTTCATTTATTTGAAACAAAAATAGTCTTTAACTGGCACATTTAATCATGTAGGTTAACTTTGCACCATTTTATACTTTTTAATTTATATGCAGTGCCTGATTACTGAACAGGTGGAATAGGCCGTGGCCTAGTGTCCATCAAATGGCTGAAGTTACTTTAGTCTATGACAAAAAAATACTTTAGCTTATGGTTAAAATTGTAAAGTTTGAATACAAGGGTACCCAAAAAAGTATTTGACTTAGGGCCCCCGACATCTAAATTATGCCTTGTATATATAACTTCAAATGAAACTGTAGCAGGCCCAATGCAGCACTCTGCTGATAAGATTATAATATTAGTTTTCCACATTTTATTTTACAATATAAATTGGCAAGTTATTGTGCATAGCCGTAATTGTTTAATCCAATAATTCTGAAGTCACTCTTTGGTTCTGATAAACTGAGTTTCGATCCTTCGAATCTTAAAAGATTCCATTTGTTGAAATAAAGGTGAGGAAAATTGGTTTGCGTTGTGATAAAGATTATTGGTTTTGTACAAGTCTGGGAATTTTGCCTCTTTTAATCCAAACATAAATGAGCTAGTCCAAACTTAAAGAGTCACGCTATAAATCGTGGGGTTTCTTGAGCCATGTATTGAACAAAATATAAACTGGGCAGTAGTTTATAGCCGTCTATATTGTTAAAAGTCTATGGCTTTGCTATGACTGGTTGAAAATTCCTTGGCTCCTTCGTTAGTCTAGTTTGCATAATACTTCAGTATAAGGTAAAGATAAACTGTAGAATGTTGAAGAAAATCTTATATTAAAAAGGCATTTAAATCATAAACAAACAATTGCGAAATCCCTTCATAGCGACGTCATGGTGGACATTCCACATTTATTCGTAAACAACTGAGCATTACCGCTCAAAGACACTTTTAACAAATAAATAATAATGTGACCTAATATTAGGGCATGTAACTAATGAGTAACAGCAATACCCGAAAGGCAAAATATCGTTCTAAATGTTATCTCTGCGTCTCTAGGTCGTGTTTATATAAATGAAACAACCTACTTTGCTTTCAGGTTTCACACAGCACTTCATCGAGCGGCGACTAGAATGGACAAAGTAGTCTGCTCTATCCTGGTGAGCGCTGGAGCCTCGTTGGACATCAAAGACAAACAGGTAACAAGAAAAAGTCGAAAGGAAGGGTAGACTGTCCAGTGAATGAACACTCCACATCGAATAAACAGTTCATATTTTTTTTTTTTTTTTAATGACTTAGTAAAAGAGAAACTTAACTTCCCTCTATACACTTCCTGAAAGAAAACGACAAGAAAACGCTGTGTTTGTCCTTTGGTAAAGGGTGTTCTTTCTTTTCATTTTGTAGATTTAACCCCCAAAAGATCTGACGCAGGATTGTAGAAGTTTTCTCAATTTTTCAAATATCATTGCGTATAACAATTGAACTTTTTGGCGATGTTGTGAATTTTTTAAAGTGATATTGCACTTAGGAGCTGTCCACAAATGCTGTCTCGCAGATATTCGAATACCGAACCAGGATTAGAGTTTAGTTGGCTCCTAACAGATCCTCTCCAAATTAAAATATGTGATGGAGTAGCCTCGGGGTAAATTTAAAACAGAAAAAAAACCGGTGTTGAATTTCATGCAAAGGGGATAAACTTTCTGTCCTGCCACATAACTTTGGGCACGCAGATGATAAAAATTGATCAATAAAAAATAGCGTGACATGTAACAAGGGGAGAGGGGAGATGGTATGATGAAATGTGACACTTTGTGACAAAAGGGGGAGAAGGCAAAAAAGTTGAAAAAAAGTGTGACCTCATTAATGTGCAGCCCCTAACGTATCATTCTATGGTCGGTCTACAATGCAACTCCCATTAAATCGCTTCAAAATTTGAAGTTTCAACATATGAAAGAGTTCACATTGCAATTTCAGAAAAAATATTTTCTCTAGTCAAAATAAATTTCAAATTTTTCCTTTAAAACATCTCTCCTAACAGACTATTATTGAAACTTTACAGTGTGAAACGATAAGTAGTCTTAAAGGCCTGCCATTTTTGAGCCATTTTTGCTTTTCTAGACAGCGTAGATATTCAAGGTTTACCTTTTATCGATAATAGAAAATACATTCAATACATTTTCTCAAATATTCTTCATAAAATATCAACATATTGGCATTTGAACTTTACCAAAAGCATTTTATTCATTTTTGTGTTTTTTCTTTAGAGGGAAAGGGGTTGAAAGTAAAGTCGTGACTTTTCACCAAACATCATCACATGTTCGTCAAGTGTTTGCAGAATTGTCCAGCGTACGTGTTCGAACCCTGATGTTATTTTCCAACTATAGATAATAAACTAGGAGGAAAAAATAAAACTACTCTTTTCATACTCACGTTCTAGGGACTTTCTAAACACAAATGTTGTTTTATGATAAATTGTTACCATTTTACGTAGTACAATCTAAAAGTTCGGGTACAAATTGTATAAAACCATACCCTGAATAGTTCACATCACCGAAGCACATCCATCTTCAAAATAGTCACCTTGAGCGACTATTCACTTCTGCCAACGTTCGTATAGCTTTTGGAAGCACTCTTGGAAGCCATTAATCGCAACCTTTTGTAAGGAATAGGTCGAAGTCACACTAGGTTAAGGCCGTACTTAACCCAGTGACACTTTTGCCTATTCCCAGCAGATAAAAAAATTTTGTTTGAACGCCTCTTTCCTTCGTCAGATGAAGTTAAATCTGCATCGCAGGAGGCCTTACAAGAGGTTGCGAAAAATGGCTTTCAGGAGTGCTTCCAAAAGTTGTACGAACGTTGACAGAAGTCGCTCAAGGTGACTATTTTGAAGGTGGATGTGCTTCGGTGTTGTGAACTGTTCGGGGTAAGGTATTATTCAAATAGTCCCCGAACTCTTGGACCGTACTAGGTATAAATCTTTATATTCTAGATAAATAACTCCATCAGCCACAAATTAGTTATGTAACATTTCTGTTTCACAGGGATACACGGCTCAGCAGTTAGCCGAAATCGTTGGAGACAAAGTGCTGGCAAATTACTTAGAAAGTAAGATTTATTTTCATTTTCGGTGTGCCACTACAGAATACTTCCGTACGTATCCCCTGTCTTTGTATGTCAAAAATAGAAAGACCATTAAACCTCCTAATGTAACACTTATGTAAATCATTTTTATTTTCTGATCAACTTAACTGATCTAGACAGTAGTAAACATGAAAACACAAATTTTTGCAAATAATTTCCTTTAGAAAAACTGTTTTGTCGGCTATTCTTTCATTCATTAGATTTTGCAATAAAACAAATATTCCTTGTAATCCTAAAACACGTGTCAGCAATCATTACAAACATTGTGCTTGATTTTATCATTTTTATCTTCAGTGCAAAGGTTTTATTTTTGCTTCTTATGATTAATATTGATGTAAAAGAGTCTGAGAAGAACAAAGGGAAAGAAAATTCATTCTGAAAATATGTGAGCTTAAAATTAATACAGACGAATTCGCTTATAACGAACGTGACGATTACGTACGAGACGTATAACGTGCGCGATATTTTCTCGTTATGACCAAGTGCTCGTAAAAATAAAAAAATAATAATAATAAAAAAACCGAGTCTGAAAACAAATCATAAAAATTCATACATATTTACGTTTTTTGTACACAGTATCCAAGAAAATGAATAATTAGCTTTGAACTGTCATATTTTCAATTGCTTGTGTCATTGTTTATCAAAAAAAAAAAAAACCTCCAGACCTGAAAATCTGATGTTTGCACTCCTAGTTTTGAGATAAGTTTGAAGTTTTTGAATTTTTAAAAAAAAGGGCTTTCATCACTTGTTCCCAGGATTTATGACTCATCACTATCTTTCTGCTGAATTAGGGATTTTTTAGGAATTTTTCCTAGGAATGATTAGCTGAGCGGGCTGGAAGACTTTAATTTGAAAAATATATGACTCGCATAAGTATTGCTTGCTATGTTCGGGGTTTCCTCATTAAAATCGAGTTGTGCTTCCATAGACTTAACCATTTCGTACCAACCATTTTCGACTTAATCGTTAAATCCGAGTTATCATTAAATCAGTGCTCGTCATAAGCTAGTTCGACTGTACAGCTATACTTTCCAGTACCCCTTGTCAAGTAACAAGTTGTTATAACAACAAGATTTTTTGTATAAATATTAATTTCATATTTCTCCGAGTTGTATATTTTTTTTCAACAAGAATACAAACTTTCAATGCTGTTTGACTTTTTCAAGTTTTAGAGAATTCTGCTATGGACAGGTAAAGAGCAGTAACTACAAATTTTTCATTTTGCGTTTTTGTCATCTATTAAACTTTATCTTTGGTGAGAAGCTCGGTTTCCGCTGAAAGAAAAGTGTGAAAAAAACTACTAATTGCAACATTTCCCTATTGCTAATATTGAGTCAAACACACATTTCTTCAAATATCTCAAAAACGCATTTCTGTAGATACTGCCGTTTACTTGCTTATGGAAGAATTCTCTTCTGTAGTAACATTTTGAATGTGATTTGCGAAGGTGTAAAATTTTATAAGAACTAAAATAAATTTTTGATGTCGCAATTATTTTTTAATGTACTGACTTTCAAATCTGCACGAAACATTATGAAACTAATGACGAAGATTAATTAAAGTTGGCGACGCGTGGGAAATTAGAGAGTGTTTCCGCAAGCCCTCAGGCACTTCCTCGGCGTCGTGTTTACATGATAGATTTCTGTGCCACCGATTCTGCCTACAAGCAGTCTGCCTGCCTTAAGGTAGCTAGCTGCCTACGTTCGGAGTCCTTTTCTTCAAAAAAAAAAAAAATCAAATACTGACTGCATGTATATTATTTTAATTCAATAGTGATTAAATCTAGGAAAATAAACGAAAAAAATCAGTTATTTTCTTATAAAATTGTTAAAAAATGGAAACTTTGAGCAAAGAAAAAGGTTAATTTTTTCACGCGAAGCACTCTACACTCATTTCAACTTTATATTTTACAAAAATACTTTCTAATGTAAGTTCTTACATTAGAAGAACTTACCTGTGTTCTGAAATAAAAGCTTTATAACAATCTCAAAATTGAAATATATATGGCAATTTAACTGAAATTCACAGATTTCTAATAGAAAAACCTTCAATATTTTATAGTTAAAATAGCTCTAAAAATGTTAAATACTGACACTGAGCTTAGATTATAATTCAAAACATAGCTAGGAAGGTGAAAAACATTATTTGAAAAAATAAGGTAATAGTATAAAACTATTAAAACTACGAGAGCTGTCATAAATAAAATTGTCAAAATAATAGTTTTTTCAGAAAAACGCTTTAAATTACATTAATGTTTTAGACAGTTTTGAGACCAAGTTTCTCCATGTTAGTAGCTGAAACATCCTTTGACTACTTGCCTATATGTTTACTTTTTTTTTCAAGCTTATCAAAAAAGATAAGTTGGTCTTTGGGGTCTTAGGGATCTTTAAATTCAACTTCCGGTTCTTACGATATCACATCCGATGTGCTCAACTAGCTATAACTTCGTTTTTAATTGTCGTAGAGACAAAAATGTAACATTTTTGGAGTCCTAAAAATCTATTCCTTTAAAAAATAAAATGAAGCAAAAGCGATTTTATTCGCAAAAATAGTTATTTTATGGCAGGCAGACCCTTAAGGCTTTTGCAGAAAAGGGCATGGAAACGTTGAGAAACAGTTAGCACTCGTTCCCGGAACATGTTTTTTCCGAGAAAAGCATCGGAAAGAGGAATTCCAGTTCAGAAATTGCAACACCCTCAGCATGTGTGCAAACGCATCATAGTATAACACCTGGAGTGGCAGTTTTCCCTGCACTAATACAATGACCGTAAAGAAACATCGTTTACAGAATTCGATAATTTTTAAGGATTTACTTAAGGCTCGCAAGGGATTGGTACAGTCTTGTTTTTCTCGAGAAAAAAGTATATATAAACATGATTCTTGTGTATATCGAGAATGTTTATTCCGATGGTGGGGATCTAGTGTTTCACAACTTTCCCGTTTTAGAGATATACGCGGTTGAAATATAGCATATAATGTTATATTTCAATAACCTAAGTCTCGGTGTATCGGAGAGGATACGGAAAATTTTCATGCACCTTTTAAATATTACAACCAGGGTTCGCCAATTCCTTTCAGTCGATATATGTCCCGATATATGTCTGATATTTATATTGAAAATATCATGATATTTTCAAAACTTGTTTTTTCTACTACCGTATTTTCAATATAACAATTATAATAATCATACTAATTTTGTTTATTTAGTATTGAAATAAACCAAACGGTTATGCACTATATTTTTATGATGTATTAATGCATCATTAATACAGCAAAGTAATATAATATTTCTTTTTTATTTTATATCACTTTTGTTATTAGTAATGTAACAATTTCAATTCATGTTAAAAGTGCCTAATTAAATATTAAACGTTGGTCAAAAAAAAAAAAAATGTGTTATGGCTGTGCACCAACTAGTGCATATTTTTTATTTCTGAATCATTTAACTGTGTAACAGTAGCCAACAGAAGAAACATGAGTAAAACAGCTAATGTTAAACTAACTTCATTAAAATTGACAAAAATGTAAAATGATACATTAGATATAAATAATGAGACAAAGCGAATTTCGTCTATATGATGACGATGATGATGTCGTGTCTATGGTAATGTGCATTTATATGGCTCCGAAGCAGTCGTAGACAGCCTTTGCAACTTCGACAGCCTTATCTGTATAAAGTAGGTCCACTGGGTCTTCTAAGCGGATGTTAAAAAGTTTGGCCTGAATTGCTGCATAGCTGAAGCTGTGTTGACGAGATAGTGGGATGTCATCTAGGCAATGAGTACAAAAGTTTGTGTAACTACGCTGTCCATCCGCAGAAATCCTCATCCCCTTTAAGTGATTTGTCCTAAGTCAGCTTATAGTAGTCAATAATGGCTCTGTCGCAGTTCAAATCCAGAATGGAGTTTCTTTTAGCTTGTTGACTGATTAGTTCGTCTATATATTGTAATAATAACGAAAGAAAATGAAGAATGATCTAAGGATGCATTTACTATTTTGAAGACTTTAGTTTGTACTGATTGAAAATATCGGATATATATCAAAATATCCAATATATATATATATATAAATATCGGATAGTTTCGAAAATATCGTAATATTTTCAAACCCTGATTAGAACTGAATTGGGACCCCTTCATGCATAGACATTGAATTTAATACAGAAATGGAAAACTAACGCGCTGTTTAAGAGAATGGGCAATGATAGGGGAAAAACGGAAACACGCTGTATATTAATAATGTTTACTTATGTTTTTTTCTTTTTTTTCTTTGCCAGGTGCGAGTAATCCTGTCATCATCTGAGGACAAGCCTTTGAAGCATTCCTACATCAATACAGTCATCGATATTTTTGCATTAGAACATTTTAGAAAACCAAACAGGCTATCAAACATTGCTGAAATCGTCTGTTCTTGCAGGATTAAGGAGATTTTTTAAATAACTGAAGTGCCATTGTAAACTGCAACCGACTTTTTAGGATATTACTTTTTACTTAATAAAAGACACTTGAACATCCCCCCCTCTCTCTCTCTCTCTCTCATGTTCAAAAGACTTTAAAATCTTAATGGGGTTGTTTCCTTCAGTCAAAAGTAATGCTTTTAGTCACTGAAATTGATAAAATTAGCAAAAAAAAAAAAAAAAAAATCATGGAGCCAGAAAAACTTCATTTTCCCCACAATTATTTTTAATTTATTTTTTTAACTCTCCGATTTTGAAAATACGGCGTGATCTTTATGACGTCACAAGTAATGTACTTTGGAGCTCTAACTCCATTGCCGCGCTAAATGTTAACGCTTTGCCGTCCACCGCTTTTCCAAGTTTAGATAATTTGTGCTGTGCGATAATGGCATCAGTGAATGGCTTTCATAACTTAAGATGTCATGCGCAGAAGCGCAAAAAAATGAATTTCAATCTGCGCACCAATTAAAATTATTGTTAAAAAATACTAAACTTTGTCACATTATTGAAAAATGGTTCAATCCTATGTCTTTAAGCATGCTCTTTCATAAAAAAAAATTTTTAAATTTCGGAAATGACCCCGTTTCCTTAACAGGATAAATTCTTTTCATGGCAAAAATTGCATGTCACTTTTTTTAATAATATTTAGTATCAATAAAAATCTGGAAAGGTAAGTGCAAAATCTTGCAAAAGTTTAACTTTTAAGGCCTTCTACACACGAGGCGGTTAGTTGACGAAAAAGTTGCCTCTCAACTAGTTGACTGGCGTTTTTCATTGTGTTCACACGAGGTAACTTAGCTGAATCATTTTTTCTTTAAAAAAAAAAAAACAAATTTACTCTAGCAGCTGCTCCACAACACTATTAAACCTGAACCGGTAGACTCAACTGCAGTTGAACTTGGTTTATACGAAATGTCAAAAACCCACGAATTTATTCTTATTAGCCGTATTTGTAACAACCGTGAATGAGTGATACTGTGAAAAAACGACGTAATGCTTAACTATATTTAAATAATATTGATGCTTATGTTGATACGCACATTGAAATCTAACTATTAGTACATTCAGAAACAAATCACTTATTTCTTTCAAAAAGAATGTCTTGAAAAGTATTAAAAAAGGAAAATGATAATCAACAATCACGGAATAAGTTATAATCCACAATGGAAGATGCACAGTTTTCTTTCCGAATAAATTTAAATGTTCACAGGCAAACAAATGTACGGGATTTATTTTCCATGCAAACTATTTAATATTTTCTTCTCGATACACACTGGGGCTTCTACAAAAAAAATGATGAAAACTTTCTAAAAAAGAAAATTACTGTATTAACCACTACCATTTTAAGTAAAGAGGCCAGAAATATTTGTTCATCTTTGCCGAGACTCAATTTAATGTACGTATTATATGTGAAATTTTTAATGTAATTAGATAGCAAACCAAACTTGACGAACATAACGTTCGTTTTAAACGTGATCGTATTCAGAGAGTTCAACTGTAGTTTACTAGTGTTTAGAACGGATGTCTTGCAATGTCCCAATGAATTGAATAAACTAAAAAATTGATTCAACTCATCTGAAAGAGGACGGTAGCGGCACATGTGTCTGAAGCATAGACATGGGAACCGCTTCGCTACGGAACTGCGCGGGGGAAAATGATTCCTTTTGAACTAGTCTCGGTCGCCATTTGATGGGCAAAGAAATCGGTGTTGAACTGCATTTGATTCGCTTCTTTCGTTTGTTTATGGCGGATAAAACTCAAACATACCTTTAAGCGTCGAAAAAATTTACTCTTGGAAAAAGAACTTATTATCTAATTATGTTTAACACACAGACAGCCAGGCGTCACTCGAAAAATTCTATTTGAATTGCATTTTTGAGAACATAAGACTTTTAGATCAATCAAAAATTAGCGTTGGCGCCCTGATGATGTTTTGCGGGACGGGGGGGGGGCAGAGTTTGCAGATCTGGGCCTAGCTATACCTTCCCATGGCAGTACAGGTGAGCACCATGAGGACAGCTTATTATCCTGTAAATTTATCCTGCTCGACTAATTACGAAATAATGACCAAAAAATTTATTGACTTTATACATTTTATGTTTCGGACTTTGTATAGTTTGCTTTCATTATTTAAATATTAACTTATTTTGTATGTAAGAATTTTTTTTTTTTTTTTTTTTTTTTTTTTTTGAGGTCACTTAAAGTTTCCTTTTTATTTCACACATTGTGTGTACATATCTTTGTTATGTTCACCTCTTTAGTAACATCTTGAAAAAATTAATGGTGCACGTGGTGTGACCGATATTCTAGTATGTGCTCTAAGGTACAAAAATGTTGGGGAGCGCTGTGATAGGGAACTAATAGCAGGTGATTTAATAGAATAGGTGTTGTGTTTCACCAACAATTTCGTTGCAAGTTGTTCGTATTTGTGATTTATGATAGTTTATTGTGTAACAATTGTTATTGATTCTGATCCGAAAGTGACTGTGGAATTTACAAACCTAATGTACTTAAGGTTATTTTTGTTCATTAAAAATATTTTGTAAATTTAACTGCTCTGTTCAGGTGCGGACTTACAGTCTATTAGAGGGGGCAGCGGTTGAAAAGCGTAAAAGCCATTCCTCCCCCCAAACCCGTCATTTAGGGGGGAAGGAGTTAATTGGAACCCCTTTTTATTATGTCTTTTAAATACTAATCGCCCCCTATCGTCCCTCACGAACTTATCGCTCCCTTGAAGTGTCAAATGTCCCCTTTGGGGGCTATCTCTCCCCACTGTTCTAATTCATAGCATTGTATTATCATACCATTATAGTCCATGGAAGAAAAAGGTTTAAAGACACTTAAAAAAATATATACATATTAAATTTTAAAAAAGGGGGGGAGAGGCGAGCTTAGGTTCAAACTAAAAAGTGGGTAACTCTATCTATCCTCGACTACACTAACTGTCTAAACTTAATTTTAAGCAAATTTGTGGAATGTACTTGATTGAAATTAATAGCGATTGTTAGTAATTCCTTCAATTCTATTATAAAATGACGGTCACGGAGGGGACGGTCCCCCCCCCCCCCAGTAAAATCCGCCACTGATTCAGCTGATTGCTAGCAATAAATCATTGCTATCATGATTTCAAAACCCATGAAATATCAATTTCACATTTTATAATTTAGTACCAACCAAGAGTACATATAAATTTGCCACGAATTGAAAATTTTATACGTAAATTTCAGATATGTCCATGTTTATTTAAAAGCCCTTAATTTCAAAAGATTCGATAACTCATATAAGATGCGAGATGCAGCCTAAAAAATCCTCGTGAGGCCATTCATTAATTACGTAAGGGTCTCAAGGGGGAGGGAGTTGAAAAAAAATCTCTACATACCCTTACTTGGGGGGGGAAGGGTCAGACCGTTACGTAATATTTTTCAAGTCGATATTCTGTACTAGTGGTACCCGCACGGCTTTGCCCGTAATAGAATATTAAAAGGTCTTTTGGTTCGCCTGTATATTTACAAATAATGAATGGTGAATTTTCTCTCCAATTGGCTTGTGCCCATGTTGCGGTTCCACGTCATGATAATTTCGTAATTTGCTCGTCCATCTTATGAGAATTTTGTTCTTAAAATTGGAATAGAAAAAGAACTACATTGAATTTTCGAAAAATCGCTTCAAGGTGCACACCCCCATGCTACAAACTAACTTTGTGCCAAATTTCATGAAAATCGGCCGAATTGTCTAGACGCTATGCGCGTCACAGAGATCCAGACATCCTACAGAACTCCTCCAGACAGAGACTTTCAGTTTTATTATTAGTAAAGAATAATCAGAATATATCACTATAAGTGGTAGTGAGAAAAGCAACGGGATGTAATGTGAACCTTTATAAATTGCGCGTCACGGAGATCCTGACAGACAGAGAGACTTTCAGCTTAGAAATTGCGCGGTCAAGTGGTTTGGCAGGGATCATATTTTATTTGCTTCGGGAAGGTAAAAACGTATAAGGATGAGCTGTTTTTACTTGTTTTTCATAGAATGAATAGTGTAAAATATAATAAAATAATCGCACTGTGTATGGCATGTCTTATTTTTAATTAGTATCGCATTATATACAAAAAATATTTGTCGAAAAAACATTCAGTCTAGAATCCTTTTAGTAAATATTTTTTTGCACCAAAAGGTTTTAAAAAATAATAATAATAACGATTCCAGCGATGTAAGATCTGTTTATTTTACTATTTTGAAAATCGAAATGGGAATTCTACGTAAGATAAGGGGGTGGGAGTCGAAAGTTGCAAAAATCATCCTTACGTAATTAATGAATGGCTTCTAGCGATTCAAACTGACTTACCCGGAATCCACAAAACCATAAATTAGTTTTTCGTCGACGAGAAACGTATATACGAGTACTTTAATGTTTCACATATAGCTGAATTAAAAATTAGTTACAAATTAGGAAGATGCAAAATCTATTTTCTGTTCTGAATTTAGTTTAAATAGTGAATTTCAAAGAGAAAATTATTTTGCGACATTATTTATTTATTTTTTTTTCAAAAAATAAGATGTTCCATTGAAAGTGGTTTCTTTAAAACTGAAAAATCCCCGGAAAAAATTGCGGAAAACGAGCCGATAGTAAGCGGATATGCTGTGAGAAATTCTTGCCCACAAAAATGGCGGACGATTAGTTGGTTGAAAAGGAATCACTTTTCTACCACAGGATGATCCATCTAGTTAAGTGAGCGAGAGCGAACCGGTTCCCATGTCTATGGTCTGAAGAGTTGACTGTCGTGTGATGTATGACGGGCGATTCCTTCTCTTTTAAAGGCAGTTCACACTACGGCCCCCCGTCTCGTCCATCCCGTTTTTTGACGTGACGGACTGCCACGAAAACAGAGTAGCATTCCCATACGATCGCGCGTACATCAATCACGTGGCTGAATTCACGCACCAGAGAGAAGAGCGCGCTGCTTGGAGGAAACAAATAAAATGCTGTCCTATTTTGACTATTTTGATATGAAAGTTCCTCTGATCGAAACCGGTTCCGTCAAAGATGGCTTGCTGTCATGACAACCAGCAAAGAAAACCTGTTTCGGGTGGAAATAAATGGGATGGATGGGACGGACGGCCGTAGTGTGAACTGCCCCTTATACCTGGGTACACATCCTGATAACCGCCCGGACTAAAGCTGATTCAACTAAGTTGTCTCGCGTAAAGGAGGTCTAAAAACAAGTAGTTATCCCCTGGTCGTAATCATTGATTGTGAAAACTTCTCAGAAATGAATTCAAGTTATTCATTATTGTTATTATTTGATCTGTTTTGAGAAACTCCTGGTCTCCTGAGACGAATAAATTTTCTTCTTTCTTTGCATATTGGATCACCGATTTCAGGTAGGGTAACGGCACCAGCAACAGACAAGGATCCAGTAACAGATAGTCTTAAGTTTGGAATCAAACTAAAAGAATTTTAGGCGGGGTAAAACTGATGTTGCCGTGACCCATGAATACGGTTGCAACCACCTAGTGTTATCAGAGGGAAAACTATGGGCTAGTTGGTATTTACAAAGCAGTAGTGGAAGGTTGTGAACAGCCACCACGAGGTCTTCCACTGCTCCATGTCCATTCGATTTTAATAAGGTTTTAGTTCTAAAAATAAAGAACCTTTGCACATTTTGGAGAGAAGATAGGAATTCTGTCCATTTCTCATCATTTTCTCATTCTATCTGTTGCTAGGTATCATCAGAATTTCTGGTGTCTGTTACTGGGGGGGGGGGGGGGGGTCGGACCTTTTTCCGAAATTGAAACAAATAAAAATAGAATTAGCAGATTCAAAAGATCCAGAAGCAGCCAAACGTTAGATAAGATGTAGTTTCATGTAAGAAAAACAATTTTAAAAGTCTAAATACATTAAAAAGACTCAGAAAATCGAGTTAACCTGAGAGAAACGACTTAAGCATGTCTATTACTGGTGCCCTAGTGTATTTTTTTGGGGGGGGGGGGGGGGGAAAGGGGAGTAGCTCAAAACAGATATAGTACAACAGAGAAAATAATCTGTACTTTGGCAGCATGTAGTATAACTCCAGTTATCCGAACGATGGCTTTCCAAATAGTTGATTATCCGCATCACTTTCAGAATTTCAGAAAAAAAAGACGTTATCGTTCTGGGATTCACAAAATAATGATTCTGTGAAAGCGCGCTATTTTCTTTCCCTCTGGGAAACATTATTAGGATGATGAGGCACCATCTCATAGGGCAGTTCTATTAATGGATTCCAATGTGCAACTTTCGCAAGCACGCTTAGCACGTAAAAAAAGTATTGCCTTTCATTTAACTAAAAAAAGCTATTTTTCTATTTAAAGTCCCCCCCCCCCCCCATTTTAAACATACATACTGCAATCAATTAAGGGGAGAAACCAGTTTAGACCAGTCATAAAATGTTAGTAAAACTATTCAAAAATATGTTGCTAAAATTTGAATGAAAAATTCCGAGTAGTTTCCGATGCTATGAGCACTTAAAAAGTGATCGTGGAGATTCAATAACATTGTTTTTTTTTTTTTTTTTTCAAACGCGTTTTTCTCGAAAAAAACTTTTTTTCAACTGGTGTGCATTCTAGCTCTAAGAGTTTTTGACCAATCGCTCTGAAAATTTTGTGTGAATATTCTTTATTCAATTATACTCTATATGGATATACTTTCTTTGATGATGTTATTAATAAAAAATATATTTTTTAATGCAAGAAGTGTGAATAAAAGGTAGAAAAACATAACATAGCAGTCAAAAACGTACATTTCCCCCCCCCTTTTTTGATCACAATAAGGTTCATATTCTAGGGAAATATGTTGTTTACAAGCAAGAAAAATCGTAATGGTTACAGGCAAAAATTGTGTCTTCGGTAATGCCCACCAACAACAAGTTCTGATTGCGACCGTCCATGGACAGCAGCTTCTAACTCCACTAATTCTGGTGGAAATAACTTTAAAAAATTACAACGTGTACTTCAAACGATGAGCCAAATATCCTCCAAGTTTAAAGAAATTCTGGTCATTTCTTTCCTGTTAAAAAAATCACGAAAACACTAAAAATTTCGACCTCCCAAACTGGTTGCCCCCCCCCCCTCCCCAAAATAGACCTTTTTTCAAAGAAAATCCAATTATTTGAATATTTGATGGTATGTCCGAACAGAGTAACCGGTTGACCAGTGCGCGTTTCTTATAGAGCTATCAGTCAATGAAAACTAAAGAAAATATCCCTTGAAACACTCACTGCACTAACCACTGACGTCATCATATCAACCGACCGGTGCAACCGGTTGCTCTATGCGAACATACTTTTAGATAATTGGAGTTCTACTGTTCTTAAAGTTTTCTGGTCGAATTAAATTGTCCCGCACAGAGCCACCTATAATCACTAACCTTACATTATAACCACCTGAGGAACGGATGCTCCGTCGGAAAGGTCGAATAGGATCATCACTAAGTCAAATTGAATGATTAAACGATTTTATTTACACTGCTTGACAATTGCTAAGGAACAATTACGTTTTTTGGAATAATTAAGAATAGATAATGATTAAAGAAACAGAACGAAGTATATAGATGGTAGAGATGATGTGCCTTTATTATAAGTACAAAATAATACAGATATTACTGCATCAATTAAGTAAAAACTTAAAAATAAAAAGAAATCCTACTTAAATGATTTTCAAACAACCACAAAAAAAATTATCTGGGTCAGAATGAAGGAGACATGAGTACCTTAATATGATGTATGATTACCAGGGACACTAATGCACATCTTACATCTGTTTTCCATACTCTCCACTAATTATTGAGGAGTGCTTGGGGGATGTTTTCTTACTCCTCTCTCAAGGGCTGCGTTCGGAAACGATCCACCGGTTACACCGCGTGGTTAGTCCGGTGTGGTTATGACGTATTTGGAATTTCTCTAGGAATTCCGGTAGAACAGCTGTGTTTCCGAACGCTCGTGGTTAAACCGCGGTAGTTCTAGTTCAGCAGCAAACGACACTCCAATCAACGCGTAACTTTCATAATAGGCAAGTCACGTGCGTTACGATCAAAACATGAAACACGACCGGATTGGCCAACACAGACTTTGTGACGTTTGTGATCTCGCTAACCGCTGCCAGACAGCGGTGCCACAGGTTGCTACCAAGTCGACCGCCAGAAAACAACCGCAGTGTTTCCGAACGCGGTTAAGTGACGTCACCGGTTCCACCGCAAGCGTTTCCGAACGCTTGCGGTTGCACCGAGGCGACCGATTCGCGTTTCCGAATGCACCCAAGGCGGATTTGAGTTCTTGTTCTGTTCTGGGAGGGACGGTTCTTCGCGCAACACGTCTGCCAAGTTCTTTCCAGGCAAGTTCAATTGGATTTAAGTCAGGAAAGTAAGCAGGCCATTGCATACGGAGAATGTTTTCACTTCGCAGTGTGGCTGACAATTCGATGCTCCTGTGTGACCGTGTATCGTCGCGTCGTCCGTAAAGAGAAAGTCTGGAACTACAGCTCCCCTAAAAAGACGAACATGGTCCAGCATAACAATACATTTGCTACGTAACGCTTTCTTGTTTACATATGTGAAGCGGTGTTCTGCCACTGTGCATGATGCCCGCTCACACCATCACGCCTGTGCCATACCGATCACGTTCGCAAACAAATTTTTGTGCATAACGTGTTCCAAGCTCTCTCCACAGTAGTTGATGACCAGAATCACTTGTCACACTGAAACGAGATTCGTCAGAGAACATCACTCTAGACCAATTTTGACGATCGCAACCAACATGTTCCTTCTACCAGCGTGATCTCTCTCGACGATGGCGTGGTTGAACTTGGATGCAACGTACGGGCTTCTGTGCATACAAACCAACATTATTTACTCGCCGTGAGATGGTTCTTGCAGAAACATGTGTACCGGTAGCGGTTGTAAAATTTGCAGCTATCTGTCCAAGAGTGAAATTTATGTTCCTTCTTACCACGAGAGCTTCATAGCAATCCTATGAAGGTGTGGTGCTCCTACCACGACCCCGGCATGCTTTTGCTAAACATTTCCACCTTCAGTGGCCTTCTTTAGTCCGGAGATGGCACTTTTTGATACACCCATTACAGCAGCCACAGTGGTGACACATTGACCTGCTTCCAGTCGTCCAAACCGCTCGTCCATGATCGTAGGTACTCAAATGATGTCTTGCTGACATTTTATTCTTAAATATTTCAAGAACCAAACAGAATTTCAGAGAAAAACCTTTTTTAACATTCGCACTATTTTTGTTAAAAACCAAACAGCGTGAATTTTTTGTACGAATCTTGAGCGTGTATGCACTGTCTGTTATACAGATAACGAGTCTTGATCTATCACGCCATCTGAACTTGAATTTGTTTAAATTGGCCAGTTGGTTGAGTTACAAATTTGCATAAATCACTTGTTCCTTAGCAATTGTCAAGCAGTGTATATTTCATATTAGAAAGGGTTCAAAGAAGGGTAACTAGACTAGTAAGGGGACTTTCAGATTTAGATTATGATGCTAGACTTAAGAGGCTTAACATGTATAGCCTGGAGCAAATGAGGATCAGAGGGGACATGATCTAGTTGTTTAAATTTATCAAAATGAATGATGTTAATGGATTAAATTTTTGCACCGAAAGCAGGACAAGAGGTCATTGTTTTAAGATATTCAAATCTCAGGCTAACCTGGAAATAAGGAAAAACTACTACTTTAGTAGGGTTGTGGGCACTTGGAACAGCTTACCGGAAGAGGCAGTAAATGAGCAAAGGAGTGGATAGCTTTAAGAGGCCCACTGAATATCATTTGCGACTCATAAACACACTAAGACCAGTATAGCTGGGCCCAGAGCCCGTTGCTAGTCTTCACATTTGTATAAGTATTTATCTACTATACATAAATTGCTTGGAGCAATGGTCCCCAAACTTTTTGAGGCAAATCGTCTTTTTGGAAGTACGCTTTTCCCATAACGCCCTTTCTAAGCATTAGAAGTGTGACAGAAGAAGTGTTACTTATTCTGCTGTGCTAAGCACAAAAGTCGTATCAGCACATTTTATCGAAACTGAGTTACGGTCACTTGGTGGTTCTTTGTCACATATTTCACCTAAATACAATGTTTTATGGTCATTTTTCAGTAGGAAACATTTTTTAAACAAATCTGAAAATCTTTCATCTGAATCCAATGCATGTAAGCGCAAAACTTTAAGCGGCAATTTTGTACTTAGCACGGCAGTATTCATAACTAACAAAAAAAATTTAGTCAATCTCGTTTGTGTGCTATTGCAAAGGCCTTAGATACATTGCAGGGGACCTCAAAATATTGCAAAAGTTTAATAATTATCAAGTATAATTATTTGTAAAGTTACTTCAAAATTTCGCTCAAGGTTTACGGGAAATCACTCGCTTGAAAATAACAGAAAATAGTTTGAATTTTGAGATCTTGAATTCTCTCAAATCATGTTTTTCATAATCACGAATTGCGAATAGGACATTCGGTTTCTTGTTTCTACTAATGGCATATATCGCAACCATAATTCGAATTCAAGAAGTCAAAATGCAAACGAATGCCAGGGGCTGGATGCTGGATGTTGTTTTCAAGTAAAAGGGATTGTATCAAGTTGAGACGGTCATTTATAAATAATTCGATTCCGAGGCACATGGACGCTAGGGTGGTTCAGAAAAACTATTTTTTAGCTAGAGTCCAGGACACCCCTTATTTTATTTAGACTTACTAATAGTATTATGCTGTAAAAGTTGTAGCTTCTTACTCAAATTTTAAAAGGGTGCTCAATGACCCTTAATTTAACATTAGCCGTAGTATAGAAAATGCCACAAATTTAGACACATTTAATTTTTGCAGCTTTTTTTTGTAAATAATTATTTTATTGCAATGTATATGTATATTACTCGTGTATATTATAATATGTAGCATTGCTTTTTCATTTCAATATATTTTCAACCCCCCCCCCCCCTCCCTCCCATACTAATGAAGTTTGGGGAAGGGAGTTAGTACATTCTTTCAGTTGAAATAGGAAGCTAAAATTTTTCCAGTATATTACTATCCACAAGTCTAAAAATATTGAGGTGTGGCCAGTTATCTAGGAGAAACTTTTTTTTCTACATGTATTTTTAGACCACCCTAATGGACGCCTGCACACAGAAAAAATAAAACAGCACAGAAGCACAGAAAAATAAAATCAAAGGACGGGCACCATTCAACGGTTAAATAAAAGCAATCAGCAATTCGTAGTTGCTCAAAAAAATAAAAAATAAAAAAATAAATAAATGGAATTGAAAGATACCAAGAACAGCAAGAACAAGACACATTAAGTCCCTGTTGTTACCTTTATTGGTGATCATAAACTGAAGATATTGACAAGAAAATACCACATTCGGAGCCATCCCGTAACATTCCTATGAGCTGTGTTTAAAAAGTGAAAACAGGTATTTCTATAGAGAATCACAGTTTACATTAAAAGACTTTTCTCAATTTGTTTGAAACCATCACTCAAGATTTGAGGGAAGAGAAACAAAAATTCACCTCCATTTTTCATAGCTTAAGTATACACCAGAATAAAACAAACATAATAAAGTTCATTGACATGAGACACAGGCTATATATATTTATATATATAATTATTTATATTTATATATTTATGTTATGTATATATATATATATATGTACGTATTTATACATGTATTCAAAATGTTTTAGATAGAGAATCAGAAGAAGAGAGTAAAATTGAAAATCACGCAGTGCGTAGTTTTTCACGATGCAAATATTTTGCCCTCGTAATTTCTAATTCGCTCGTAAAAGAAGCCGATTTCGAGTTCTCGAATTTTCGAACATGTTTGAGCTACGAATTCAGGCACCTCGTTGCGCACAGTGGTGACTGCCCATAGTGAGCGGCGGGGCGACGTCTGGTTGCGTGGGGAGCGACTTTTGCCCTATGGTTCTGTGCATTGTCTGGCGGTACTAACCTGACTCGTGATGGAAGGTGAATTTTATGCCTGTCAGCCAAAAACTAATAGGATTTGATAGGTGAAAGTGTGGGGTTAGATTTATACTTCTGAAGATTTTCACGCTGAGGATTAAGGGTGACTAGTGTGGAAAAAAAAACTGAGTAACTAAGGTTATGTACTAAATAAAAATGATGAAATAGCTTCAATTTAAAAAGAAAAACCGCATTGAGTTATTTATAAATCTTTGAATGTGAATTGGTAAAATACGTGGGAGTAACTAATAATCTACATTTCAATCTTCAATGATAATTGCTCTTACCTTTTTAAAAGAACTAAAGTGCCTACATTCTATCAAGATATCGCCCACAAAACCCTTATTTTCTTGTTTATGTCTTATAGTCATGGGTTAGATAAAAGTACTCATGTATTTTCACCTCAACAGGGTTCCGACAAAACAAGTAGTTGAAATAGTTGAAATAGAAAAATGCTAAGCGACGTTTCATACCTTTAAGCTCCAGAAGTTGAAGATAGCATCTTTAATGCTTGACAGGTGAAGACGTATGTATTCACAAATACACCACAAGAATGCTCTTAAAATACTCTTTCATAGTTTGAGTTTTATAAAGCAGATTTCATTGAATATTTGATGTACTTCGTTTGCGCAAAAAAGCCTCCAGTCACGAGTTTGGAATAGACTTCATTTGGATTTGTTCGAGCACGATTAAAATGGCGGTTCTGAAACCATGTTCGAACGGTTTTTCTGAATGTTTCTAAGGGTCCTAATGTCTATTTCGTGCATTGTACGTCATTGACGTGCGGATGACGTGTTGCGCGTCATTGACTCTCGGTCCCAGCTCTTTCATGCGATTGGGGAATGTTGATTTTTTTTTTTTTTTTTTTCATCTCCTTCAATCCATTCCCTACTCACTATGGACAGCAACTACTGCGAAGAGGCTGCGTCGACAAGGGCTGCAGCTCATCCAGACATAAAATTTAAAGCCAGGGCAGAAGCTTCCATAGAAGACGAGGCAAAATGCCAATAGAATTTAGTTTCAATTTCGACAGCATTTTCAAGAATCTAACAGCTTTTTGTATTTAATCTACGCCATTTTCACTTTGAAATGCGCTTTGAAGAGTCCAGGCGCTCTGTCTACAAGAGTGCAGCCCCGTTTTATGCGAATGCTTTTTTATACTTACGACTCGATTAGACCTACGGAATTGCTTAAATCTGTACAATTAGAATAAATTGAAATTGGTTCACGTTCGTTGTCCGCTGGCGTACTTTTGACGCTGAAGAAATTTTTATATTTTGAAATTTCGAATCCACGATTCGCGACCAATGGATGTATCTACAGGATTAAAACACTTCATAAACAGTGCATGGTATGAGACGAAACAAATATGAACACATATCACAAAATAAGCCACGAACAGATATTCCATAAAACATTCGGTGTGATCCAAGAATTTTAGAAAACAACAAGAATCGTTTCGGGTACACTCACAAACGGTCTTCTGTCCACGTTCACCCCCCTTTTACTCTATACTATGGATACCTTATGAGTATTTGTACTAACTGTACAGGTACCGAAGCCAGCTCTTGCATGGGAAAAAATAAATGAAAGAAGGGATAAACCATACTTAACATCACATATAAAATGATCATAGAGGATACTGAAACATTTTTCTATTAGCTAATGTAAAGACCTGTTTAAGGCTATAGCTTTTAGGAAGAAAAATATCTTATGAAATAAAGTATAAATAAGAGGATGAATAACTTGAGATATATTCACATATCCAGCATATGAAATAACTCTTTAAAATAATGCAGTAATTCATATTAATTGGTCTATAGTGTCAACATGTTAATAAATACCATTTTATTTAAGGAATAAACCTTGAATTTCTAGCAAAACTTTGAAACTAAAAACGAAATACAAAACTTTTACAGTGGCTTTTCAATAACTGAAACATAGCACTAAGCAAAATCAAAATCGATTTCATAAAACGTAGATCAAAATAATACATTACAATTATTTGCGTAACTATTATAAATACAGCTTAAAACAAGTTTATGTACATGTACGAAGTAAATATATTAACCACTTCGTTGGCATTAAAAATATAATAATTAGTAAGAATATATATAATTTTAGAAGAATATTATACCTTAAACTTATTCAAAAAGAAATGCAGAAAAAAAATCTTCATACTTTGATATGCATCACGTACAAAATTTCATTATATTAATGCACACAAAAAAGGTAATTTTTCATATTTAACTGCCAAATTTCGTGATTCTTTTTTTTCTTTTTTTTCCAATCATCTGTTTATTAGTTTTAAAACAAAGCTATTCACTTCATGAAAAAAAAAAGATTAAAATAAGTTTTGTATTAGATTTTGTTATAAAAAAAGTTTTATCACTTAAAGCAGGGAATAAGTAAAATATACATTCATTCATTGCAAGCACATTCAAACCAAGAATGAGGCCTTACTCATTCGTATTCATAGTATAAGATAAAAGTAAAGATTCAATTATTTTAAATAATAGAGAATAAAAAGTACAATTGAATACATTATTTGACCAGCATATGATGTATCCACTAAGGTTTCTAATTTTGTTTCTGAAAAAAAGTTTCTGGTTGTTTAATATAAAAAATATAAAATTGTAAAAGTATATCAAAGGACTGACATTCGGAGATTTTCTTTAATAAATGAACGTAAAATATCTTTTTAGTGTAGGAGCAAAGTTTGAATATTAGATAAATTACATTAAGACACAGGGTACCACTAGTATAGTTTCTATATTAATAGTTGACGTTTCATGCTCGTTGATCCTTCAGCAGACCGTTTTGAGATTACAATGAAAAATATTGCACCTTTTAATTTTCAAAAATAAATAAATATGCAGTTTCTTCTTTTTTATTTCTATTTTGCGAGGTACAAGCTCCAAAAATTTAAAAACTATAACCATGCAACAGTTATATATCTAACAAAACAAGCTCATTGCGGACGTCAATAGTCATTTCAAGAACTACTGAAATCGCATAATATTCAATAACATAATATTTTGTTATTTTTTTACTTTTAGGAACATTACGTATTAAAGCTATCGAATAGCACTTGATGAACATTTTCAAATCAAAAATCTTAGTTTAAATAGTGACTCAACAATATTGGTATAGTGTCACAAAATTTTCAGTTTAACCAACCAATTTTTCATTTCAGTCATCACACAATCAAACCACGCATTTAAAATCCAACTCCCAGACGATGTCGAAAAAAATAAAAATAATTTTTAAAAAATTCCAAGATCAAGAGCCGGCTTTGGCAGATTGGTAACCATAGTAACAACAAAAATCACCATTAACAACATTCCAATTATCACTGCCATCACATTGCTAATGACACTTTAAAGTTATACACGTGATATGCAACATTATTAAAATTTTTAGTGAACATGTCAATAATTCGCTCCTACATCAAAACACCACTTTGATTTTTTTTCCCATTTTGTATCGCTACAGCAAATGTCAAACTGATTTATAAAACTTTGAAAATAAGAACGGAACATTTCAACTATTTAGTACAATATACAATTACATACAGCTTTGAGAACAAGTGTCAATGTGAAAAGCATGTATATAGCTATTAGCTATTTACAAACTCTACGTTCAACCCTATATATATATATATTATTTGTATATATATGCATGTATATTTATACATGTATATTTTTTCCTAGAATATTTTTTGGACAAAAATGTCTGAATTTATGGTTCACGCTGTCAAGCCGGAAGTTGATATTCTGAATCAATTGTGCTTGAAGAAAAACTTGGGTTATCCCTTCGAACGTTCTGGAAAGAGAGAAAAAATATAGATAATTATTAATAAAATATAGGTTATAATGATGCAACGCTTTGAATAAATGTTACTAATTGAGCTAAATTATTTTTCAAAAAGTATTTCCACACTGTAAAAAATTCCGAAACGTTACTGAATATTTCCGTGTAACGTTTTGGGATTTCAATGGCTTTTAATCACTTCCTGGAAAAATCAAGTAGAGTAAAACCTGCAAAGTTGACCACCCTTGTAAGTTGACCACCTGTCTAAGTTGATCGCTATTTTCAGGCACAGAATTAAATCTATATCATATAATTCAAACTCTATAAGTTGACCACCTGTTCAAGGTGACCACTAAAGTAGTGCACCGCAAGTGGCCTACTTATACAGGTTTCACTGTATCATTGTCAAGACGTTTCGTGAATTGCTACAAGTCGCGCGAATGCAGACTTCTCACTGTTGTGAAAAATATTTTTAGCTCCCAGTGTAAAGATGAACTGAGCGTATTTATAAAGTGTATCGTCTACAGTTCAATTACTGCCCGTCCATGCTAATTAAGCTCCCAAAAGGAGGCGAATAAGTATGGACTACGTTACTTCGCATGCTTTGCATGCGAATAAAATTCCCGTTACTCCCTAATCTGGCTTATCTTCGGACAAGTGCGCAATGCAGATTATGGAACTTTCTTTTATAAATTAGGAAGATATCAAGAACCTATTATACGAGGGCAAATCAAAAAGTCTTTGCGCCTATTTTTTTAAGCCAAAATATGGCTTGGAATACAAAACGAACATGTACATTCCCTGCAGTGACAGTTCCTTTAACCGTACCAGCCGTATCTGCTTTTTACTCGGAAGAGCGGAGCTGCTATCAGTCATTTAAGATGACGGTCGTTCTTCAGACGTCCACAGCTTATGAGCAGCGAAATGTTATTCGTTTTCTATGGAGCAAGGGACAAACGCTAATAGCAATTCGCAGGGAAATGCTCCCCACGCACGGGGAAAAGTGTCTCTCTTGGAGACTCACTTGAAGAGACACAAGGGGCGTTTGTCTCTTTTGCTCCATAGAAAACAAATAACACTTCGCTGCTCATAAGATATGGACGTCTGAAGACGGACCGTCATCTTAAATGACTGATAGCAGCTCTGTTCTTCCGAGCAAAAAGCAGGTACGGTTAAAGGAACTATCGCTGCTGGGAATGTACATGTTTGTTTTGTATTCCCAGCCATATTTTGGCTTAAAAAACTAGGCGCAAAGACTTTTTGATTTGCCCTCGTATTATACCTAGCAAAGTTTACTCTTAAGTTCCAGAGACACGACTGGCTTCAAACGGAAAGATTTCTGTTTTTTTTAGGAGGCTTCCGGAATAATTTCAAGAAGGTTATTGAACATTAGCGGAAAACGTTCCTGGTTTTTGCAGAGTATGTTACAGGTAGAAAATGGACACACCAGCTGCCCATTATTTTCCAGGAACGTTTCTGAATCGTTTTTACGGTGTAGTATTAAGTTGCATAGGTTTAATCTCCTTTTTTTCGGTCTTGCTAGAAAATCACGTCTAATAACATAATTTACAAATTGCCGGTTGAATTTAATCTCCTGGCACTTTGTTTTATTCTCTTGCTTTCCGATTTCAACTCAAGACAGACTTTGTTGCTTCTTCACTCGAGTCTGTCCGATTTTGTTGACAGTTTTTGCCAGTTGCTCTTGACATGTATTTCCTAGCTCTGAATGTTTAAATTAACGTTTCATGCTTGAACTTACAAAATTCATTGATATATCATTTAAAGTGTTGCCTGTTAAAATGAGCTAATCCCTTTGTAAAGAATTATTTTCTATTTTCGTAACGGCATTTCACTGTAAATGCCATAAGCCATAATAAATGAGTTATTTTAACTTCGTCTCTTTCTGATGTTTCACGAGATAAATACATAAGATTATTGTTTTTGAACTAACTTCAGTTTTTAGGTTGTGCTCCCACAAAATATTAGTAGGCTGGACACTAATGAACTCATACAGCTTAACAACAAATTCAACATGATTTAAATTCATTTAAATTTCAGGTAAGAGAATTATGGAATTATTTAACTCCTAAAAATACATGGTATTAAATATAAACGTTTACACTGCTGTTCTTGAGCTGTTGAAGAAGAGAAAGTTAAAAGTCTAATAACACAGGGGAGGAGAGAGGAATTCCATAATTTGGGGGAAATGTGACTCACCAGCAGAGAGGGTGAGGTTTAGTTGTCTTGGCCTTCTTCGGGGTCCTTGAGCGAATGCCATTGTGCAATTGGTCGACGGGGGGATGCAAGCATGTCCATCCAGTGGCGTAGCTCGGTTCCACTGGCGTTACATCCCAAGATCACTTTCCCAATGGGGTCCGAGGTCCCGATGCGATCGTAATCCACTACCGTGATCATCAGCTGGACTTTCTGCAACGGATGAAACAAAGTGGATTAGAAAGAAGAATCTCTTTGATTCAGATGCCGTTTCTCCAGAACTACCGGTAATCCGTCACGATTGGTGAAAAGCTACAAGAAATTGAAATTCAGGGGAAAAAAATCTTTTACCCTTAAGGCAGTGATTCTTAACCTGTGATTCGCGAACAATTTTCATGGGGTCCCAAGATGTCAGCTTTTGAAGAAGCACAGTCTCATTAAAATGAGCGGAATACGCGCATCAAATTTTTAATTTTCTCTCTCATTCAGATAGATTCGTCTCATCTGGACGTTTGAAAGTTCCATACAATCCGTGGTCAGACAGTAGCTAGTGAAAATTCATCTATACCATTTTTATAGTGGCGTAACTAAATTTATCAAAGAAGACTTCTGGATTCATTTCGTTTCGCATAATATAAGAGTTGTGAAAATCGTTTTTCTACCTTTTGTGGTCCACTTAAGGTTTAGAAGGGTACCAATGCACAAGCGATTTTCGAAGACTCAAAAATTTGAATTTGAAACAAATTCGATAAAATTTTATGCTTAAGTTCTCTGTTTAGACAACGCTCTCTTTGCACGACACGTCTTAATCGGTAAAACTTTTAGAAAAATGAAGAATCCGCGAGAATGGCCACAAAGGTCTCCAGATCTTACACTTTGTGACTTCTGGTTGTGGGGTTCACCATCATGTGTTAATAGTACCCTCGGAAACGCTAAAATGCTTTTTGACTCTGTGCAAGCTTATTTCCATCGTCTGACAGCTATAATTCTCAATGATAGGAAAAGACATTAAATAGCTGTCATATTGAAGTACTTTTTCAAATCAAGATCAGCTGTATTATATTATGCCATTAATTTCACTCCAGTGCCACCTTTTAGTCAAAAATGTAATTAATATGATTTTTTTTCATCATAAAAAAAATTCCCCGTGTTTCTAAGTATTCGTATATTTATCCTTATAATTATAGGGTTTAAAAAATCTATTGACTTTTGGATCACCCTGCAAATACCTGAATAAATTCTGTTTTTATTTACCAAACCGTAAAAGAAATTATATTCATGATAAGTTAACAAACAATAAACACGTAAATACACAAATATAACACACATATGCACATAAGAAAAGTTAAAGTAAAGATATTTATATACATTAAATATTTAAAAAAGGAATAAATACTTTTAATGGCTAAAAACCATTTCTCGCAGAAAATATTCTAAGTGAATAAAATTATTTTTCAACGTGAAAATGTGTCTCAGTAAAAATCATTTTTCAAATAAGGAGGATACTTAAATACTTTTACAGCTTTTTAAATATATTTTTTAAAGTAAAGACAATTAAGTATTTCCATTGATAGAATCGCTTTTCAAATGGCCGTGACATAAGTACAGTTTTAAGATTTTTAGGTATTTTCATTGATATAATCGTTTTCCGAATGGCACGAACTTAAAAACAGTTTTAGGACATTAACATCATTTTTGAAAACAGCAAATATCTTCCAGGTCTTAAATTCTTATTTCTGAGAGTAAGGACATGTGCGTGAAAACGATTCTTCAAAGAGATGTTCAAGTATTTTGTTTCAAAGAGAAAGGATATGCTAAGTGCTTTAAAGCTTGAATATCATTTTCTGGAGAATAAGACGGTTTCAGAACTGCACTAACTCTGGGTACAGTTTCGGGGAAGCATAGTATTTTCATTGATTATATTAATTGATTGAACATTTTCATTGATATAATAGTTTTCCAAATGGCAAGAACTTTAAAACAGATTTAAGACATTAACATCATTTTTGAAAACAGCAAATGTCTTCCAGGTCTTAAACTCTTATTTCTGAGAGTAAGGATATGTGCGTGAAAATGATACTCTAAAGAGTGTTCAATATTTTTTTAAAGAGAAATGCTAACTGCTATTAAAGCTTTTTCTAGCTTTAATAGCACTTAGCATTTAATAGCTTTTTCTAGAGAGTATGACGGTTTCAGAACTGCACCAACTTTGGGTACAGATTCGGGGAAGCAGTGAAAATGGGCAGCAGAATACACACAGACGTGCAGCTGCTGTACGGATGTGTACTCACCTGTATCTGTTCGAAGGGAATCTCAAACGTAAAGGATTCATTATAGTAAGGGTTCAACGTGCACTTCTTGATACTCGTTTTCTTCTTTTTGATTCTTTTGCCATTCATCATGATGGCAATTTTGACGTACGGATCTGGCAATGAAAGAGAGCAAAAATCAGATGAGGAGGTGAATGAAACATAATTTCAACCCATAAATGTGCCATTTTTGTAGTACATTTTAAAATGTGTCCTTTGACTTTGAATTTATGTTCAAATCATGAGAAAAATACTTCAAAATAATTCATAGTTTAATTTAGGTACGGTTACAGTTAAATAACCATCTGATAAAATCGGGCTATAATTTAAAAAAGCAACTAACAATAACTTATCATCAAATGTCCCAAAAGATTGGTAGAAATTATAAAAATGTCCTATTATTTAAATAGCAGTAAAACTTTATTCGTCACAGAATTAAAAGAGTCATTTTCAAGTACACTAAACTAAAATTTAAAAAATTCCTACATTTGCGAATGCCAAAAAGATAAATCTATTTTTGTTTTCCATCAAAATGGTACATCAGATTCCATCAGATTTAATAGCATCTTCCGTGGGTATTTTCTCTGTTATTGGCAGCTAGAGTTTCAATTTGTTCAAAAATTATTTTAGAAAACTAAATTGGCTATGTTGACAAATGGCAATACAATGCATTGAGGGTTAATTGCGTAATAATGTGCAAGTTATTTAGATAAATTTTAAGGTCGTAAGAGAACCGTTTGATGTCAATAGGATGACTAACCAAAATTAAGAATGAAGAACTTTTAGGTGCATTTGTAAGGTGACTTAATTTTTCGCACAGACAACGTTTTCTTGAGCATCGTTCTGAGCATCTGGCCCATGTTCAAAATTCATGCATAAATTTCATTTATAAATATAAAGCTCCAGAATATGCGCTGGCAGGTATAACGATAGAGATTTTTTCACGGCGTGAAAATACTGCTGGACATTTTTGGAGAAGTAAAGTACACGAAAACAATAAAGACCATAAATAATGATCAATTCCACAAAAAATTTACTTTCTAATCACAAAAACCACGCAATAGTGAAATAATAAAATAAAATAAAATATGAAGCAATCGAATCAGCATTGTAAAAAAGTTTCTGGGGGTATTAATTTTTTGCCTTCGTGCCCCCGTGATCGAAATATGAGGACTTAAAATTGAGCCGAAATTTTAAGAAAGTTGCCAAATTTAGCGAGTTTCGGTGAGTAATGGAAGACATCTTTAACACGATTCGAAGATGTATGCAGACTGAAATTGCATGATCAAATTTTCTCAAAAATGGCTAACTGAGCCATTGCTCTACTCCAACACCCTGTCTAGAAATCACTGTAGTCTCACTGTAAGTTTCCATGTAGACGCCATTTTATAAAAGCGCCCATTTTATTTTGGATTCGGACATTATGAAGTCCGCTGAGCTTCTAATTGTCACTAAATTTTAAAATCGTAGCTTGCAAAAAACAGTGTTGAACCTGGTAATCAAATGATATTGTGTTATTCAAAGTAGATTTTGACGAATATTATCACGTTCATTGTAACTACTGTTTACTTTAACTATCATCTACCGTAACTTTAGACTACAGTTATGGTAGGCAAAGGTAAACTGGCGGCATTGTGAGGTCTACGGAGATGCTAATCACAACATTACGACTCTGCCAGGTTAGGTTTGCCCCAACTATAGTGCCTTATGAAAATTTCAGCTAACCGCATCAGTGACTGAGATTCGAGTATATAAGTTGATTGTCGGTTTCGAATCAGTAACAAAAATAATACTTACCAGATAATCCTCCGACGTCCATTTTTTTCAGGTTTTTAGCTTCTAGAATGACTACAGTTAATTTCCCAGCAGTTGGTACGTATCGTAGAGAGAAGCAAATATCTCCCAACTTGTTTTCCTGCAAAGAATCATAAACATATTAATTATTGGGCCATAGAGAGTCGAGATGACTTGCAGACAAACCATAATCACCGCAGAATGCCAAAGGACATCAAAGAAACAACCATTTTAATCGCTAAGTTAAGTAGGCAGCCAAAACTACATCGAATTGACTATAACCGCTACTCCTTGTGCGTTTATCCATCTTTTGCAATTATTTTCTAAAGTTAACTTTCGCAAATAGCAACATGACATGGTGACGCACAGTGTTACTCTTCACGAACAGAAATCTCATCTTTTTGCACAGTAGCCAACCTTTCTCATAGTAAGGAAGTTGATAGAAAAGCCAATTTATGTTGCAATTGAAGGCGAGTGAGTGTGTGTAATGTATTATTGACTAGTCTGTTTTACCCCGAATATAAGAATATTACGACATTATCTAGCAGAAAATTTCAGAAAAAAACTTACTTACAGGGAAGACATATTCATGAATGAAAGATAAATGATTAACTTCGAATAATGCCTAACACACCTCAAGAACAATGCCCGAACGAAAAGATTTTCATTGACAAAGGAAACCTTCAGGGCGTTTACGAAGGAAATGCAATGGCCTGGCTTATAACCGGGAGTAGGGATTTTCAATAGCAGCAGTTTACATTAAACCCTCCAATACCTTCTCTGAACAATCCCACTTCGCACCAGGTAAGGAGTAGATCCAAAATTCTACCTGCAATGATCCGCTTTTATGCCTTCTTTTGTGAGTGTTTCATTTTAAAGTACCCTCAATGAGCCAGATTTTTGGTCAGGTTCCAACTAAAATAGTTTTGTGTGAAAAGATTACAGCTTTAAAAGACACAAGAAAGGATTTTTGGTGAATCACCATCAAGCAGTGAGCATCTCGCCCTTGTTCAAACTTCATTTATAAATTTTCTTGAATAAGTAGCGGGACAGTTTTGCATAAAGGAAACGTTTAAAACCCCACATAATCCTTCGATTTCTAACGGACATAAGTGGTTTAGTTGCAAAATCAAGCTACAAATGCACATTTCATTTACCTAGAATCCTATAAGATCTGTGTCGTTTGGTGAAAGAGATTTCCATTGCAAGAACAATAAAAAGATTTCTTCTGTGAAAAAAAAAATAATGATTTAATGTGAAAGAAATTTTCAAGATGAGAAATTAGTCATCAAAGAAAAAAAGAACATAACAGATAACAAATTAGCTTAATTATGAAAATAAGCAGTAGAAAGCTAATTTTTTAAAAGAGTATAAATGTTTTCAATGGGAGTAATACTAAAATTCAGTTATTTGCGCACTAATGTCCCCCCCCCCTTAATGTTTAAATCTCCCAAGATCTCGTTTTTGTTTTGTCATGAAATGGCATGTGATTTTTGAGTTATTTTTCTCTCCCTGTGTAAATTAAGAGCATAAAAGAAAAAAAAATGATAAAAACCATTTGAAAAAATGCTAGCGCGCGTGATTATTGTAAATGCAATTAACACCAAGAAATGATGCAAACTATATCAAATATGGTCATCAGGCTCTTCAAACCTGTTTTCGAGCAAACAATTTATGTACAAGTGGGGCTTTAGTGTCTGTCCGGTAGATAAAATTCTCACACAAAATCACTTACAAGGACCTGATCAGAACAGCCAAAGCCTGATGTGAGCAGGTTTAACATCAGAATTTTACTTACTGTTCAGAGACTAAAGCCGTTATTATCGCACACGTTCACAAGTAACGTCAGAATTTTGATCGCATTGTGTTCAAGACCATTGATTATAACCTTGTTCTCTTATTCAAAATCCTTCAGAGCCCTGCGGTTTTTCAAATAGGAGAACCACATCTTACTTTATTGACAGTGCTGTAGCGAGAAATTTTTCATAAGGAATGTTCAATGAAATTTCTCGAAATTGAAGGCAGAAAAGCGCAATTTCAGTCCCTTGCACGTGTGTTCATACATACATTTAATTTGATTCATGGGAGGGGTATGACTCCCTATCCTCTCCCCTTTGTGCTACTGTTTGTGGTTACCATTTATAACGTGTCCATATTTTTAGCAGATGTAGCGTTTAATTGAATAGCTTTCGATTTGGTTGTTTCTTTGAAGTCACAATTCAATGAAAAACATTTAGAAGATAGCCTACGCTAAGGTTACTTTAAGAGATAGTTAACAGGTTCTTGCTGTCTACTACTGCTTTTGGTCCTCAATCACAAAGGGACACACACAAAAGGATTGGAATCTCATTTAACGTTAAGGCCAAAGAAAGCAGACATCAAACAAAACCGAAACATAAAAGTGAAAAGGAAAGGAAACGAAAACTAAGTCGCGCGAGCCAAGCAAGCAACGATGCACAAAAACGCAACAATTCACAACCACAAATGACATCCAAAGAACAACATAGATCCACCAGCTATACTTACAAATATGGCGGAGCAATCGTGACGTCACGAGACAAGAATAAGGTCCAATGGAGATTGAAGAAATGGCAAAAACAGCAGGATTTGGTTTTTGAGGAAGAAAAATTATACAAATCAATTTATAAAAATAATAAAAAAATTAAAGCATTGTTGATAGATTTGAAGGCTTCATCATGCTGCACAACAACACCGGTTCCATTTCGGCTGCTCGAGTTAAAAAAGGATCGGAGACTCTTGTCCACTTTCCATTATTTATCATTGTAAGTGAGTATTTTCCATAGAAGGTTCCTTAAAATTTCAAGTTGATGTAATTTTTTTTAAAAATCATGTTAATTAATAAAATATTTTAATTATTTTTTTCTTCAGTGGAAAGGGATTTCTACTATCTTATAATTGCAATGCGTATTTTAATTAACATCTTTTCTTTCAGGAGAAGGACGATTTTTAACTTTTTCTAATTGTAAGGCTTTTTTTTTTTTTTTTTTTTTCTCACCGGAGGAGGAGGTTTCCGTTCTGCTCAAACTGTGATGGGAATGATAAATTAAAATTTTTTCTTCAAGGGGAGGAGATTTTTCGTCTTTTCTTTTTTAAACTGCAAAACCTATTCATATTGAGTTTACTTCTTTCAAGGAGGGAGGTTATCGTTTGGTTCTATTTTAAAAGCGCATTTCAGTGAAATTATTTTTACTTCGGAAGAGGGAGTTTTTAGGGACTGCAGTCGTTATTATAACAGGGTTTTTCATTATTTTACGGAACTTCGTTGCAATTTGGGTTAAAGTATAAGTGTTTAGGTTAAGTTATGTGTTTTAGCTTTAAAAAAAACTATTCTTCTTAATGGGAGGTAGGCAGGGAAATTTACATAAGCAGCTCAAGGCACTTCTTATCAAAATATTTTCGAACGAAAAGTTCATAATATTTTTTGTACAAAAAATAACAGATTAATATTTTGAACAAATTTAAATGTGCCAAATTAAGACACGAGGATCGTTGTTTAAAGATTGGTGGGTAAATTATTTTTGTAAGAAAAAAATCCTAAATTTTTTCAATAAGTGTTATTCGTTCATTACTTTACTGCATGTTTAGAATTATTAATGAACTCTTTAATGACTAAAATTGTTAGCAACGTTTAAAAATTGATTGATTATTATGCTGCTGCATATTGATTAAATGAATGAGAAAATGCATTTCTCCACTCTTTGTAGTAAGCTGATGTTAAAACAAATGATTAAATTGTTTTCAAGTTCAAATCGGTAATGTTTAATATTAGCGCATTAAAATGTCACTATCATAAAAAAGAGCGAACATTTACTAGGAAAATTCGGACAACACGTAAAATCAAGTCAAGTTTTAAATTCTGGGTTCTTTTTACATGACCATTAAAAAATTTTAACCAACTCTCCCGTAATAGTAAAAATTTTTAAATGTTTTTTTTTTTCTCAATGACTTTTGCTTTTGAAAAGTTGTACCCTTGTGAAGTCATTTTCCTCTCAGCTGTAAATTAGTTATTTTTTTAAATTATTATTTGAACGGTAACATAAGTTTGAGGATTGTACTTTTTCAATAAATAAATAGTTTGTAAAATACTGAATTTATAAATTGAATTTAAACTTCTATTGTGTTTTGAATTTATAAGAAGTATAAATTTAATACCTCTATAAAACTTGATCTTTGTTAGTAATTATTTGTTGGAGGTCAAGCAATCAGTTTAGTAACATCAGAAAAAAAAATTTAAATGCCACACCAGATCTTGCACTCCAAGCTGAATTTTGCACTCCAAGCTCTTTCACTTTTTTCTTTAACTAATATAAGAAAAAAAATATTGGATTTGAAAATTTTAGAATTTTGATTGATTTGCACGTTTTGAGGTGCGCTGAGTCCATTTTGTCCTTTTTTAGAAAATGTCTGTGTGTCTGGTCTGTCTGCATATGTGTGACGGTTTTTTTTTTTTTTTTTTTTTTTTTTGCCGCTTCAGAGAAAAAATTCTACATGAAATCGAACGAGCTTTAGTGCACATAGTAAACCCAATGTGAATTGATGCACATTAGTTTTTGGTGCCAATTTCCTCCAAGGGGGTGGAGCAATCGAGCGTTTTCCCCGTTTTGTGTGACTGCTATACTTCAGGAAGAAACGAGTAAAAATAAGCAACAATTGGCTCACAAATAGAACCTAAAAGGTACATGTGCTGATTGAATTTTAGTGCTAATTTCTCAAAGGGAGATGAAGCAATCGAACGTTTTTCTACCCTACGTGTGACTGCTATACCTCAAGAAGTTAAAAATGGAATCAAGGAAGAATTGGTACATATTTATAGTTTTAGGGTATAAAAGCTAATTTGATTTTGGGGCCAACAGTTCAAGAAGGGTGGTGCAATCGAACGTTCTTTCATGTTCGTTGTGACTGCTATATCTCAAGAAGTAATGTTACGATTTCGATGAAATTTAGAAGAGAAGTGAAAATACATGGAACTAGCCGATGATTCAATTTTTGCTTTAATTGCTTTAAAGGGACTGATTCTGGTTTTCTTTTGCATTTAATTAAATAAACAATGTGAAAGATAAATCACGTTGAAAAGTTTAAGAATGCCTCGTGCAAGCGTATCACGCGATTTAATTGCTGCAGACAATAGGAGAAATCTCTATGATTTATAAATTTCATCTGTTGCCATCTTCTGTTTGTTAACAACTAAAACGTTTGTGACTAATTCAAGCAAAGCTTTTAAAATGATTTTGTATTTCCGCTCTTTGGTTCTGCTTTTGCTACTAGCAAACCTTTGTTTGTGCGATCATACGTTAGAGTCAACAATTCATAAGTAAAAAATAGAAGAAAGTCTTGTGATAGCCTCAGCATACCAGTTTTTTCCAAAATCAATGAAAGAGTTTCCACAATGCTTATTCAAAACTTGTTGTTAATTTATGCGTATATTTCGTGACGTCTATATTTTACTTAACTTGTTTCACGTAAAATTCACGTAGAGTTTGCCATAACAATTTCAAATTTTCAATCTTAGCATAATGTTGACGAGCGTACGTTTTCTGTGTAGTAAAAAAAAATGTATGTTTTTTAGACTAGTGTCAAATGAGTTTCATTGCTAGAAATTATCTGTTAGGTGAATTCACCGCTGTTGCGACAGAGACAAAAAATTAAGTATGGATTTTCTGCACACGTTGACGGTTATGAATAACTTAATGAACCCATGTTGTCAATTGCGTACTCGTTGCCATTTTTTACGGCATCATTAAACGATTTTTTCAGCCAGACAACCGAAATTTGTTATATGGCACTATGACTTCATTTTGATCCAATAAATCCAGGATTGGTTAAAAAAAGTAATTCTATCATAACAGACTTTTTATCACTGTAGCAACAAGTCGTGTCGAATTACTTTATTTTGGTTCCTGCTTTCAAGTTTCGCCAACGTGCGATAGACTGCCTATAACGGTGTCACCAAACTTGCGTTACTTATTTTGAAAATCTTTCGAATGAAGATTTTTGGCGATAGTTTTGATTTTGATCAAAATTGTAGACGGAACAATATATAAATACCCTCATAGAATAAAACTCACAAGTTCCACGATAATAAAAATATTATGTATGGTACGATGCTTCAAATAAATATTTGGCCTGATGTGTTTGTGGAGTAGGTTTTCGTTTAACAGCAAATATTTCATAAATTATTTCGTCATTGCAAAATGAGCAAGTTGAGCAGAATGATTAAGCCTTTAGATCACGAAAAAAATCATAAGGCTAAAAAAACTCAAAACTAAACAAAAGCGACTGAAAGGCGCATGCGCTAACTAAAAAGTGAAAATAAAAGTAAACAAATTAAAGCAGGATCTACGAAAGAGAGCATAATAAGAAGAAGAAAACGAAATTGGTTTACGGAAACAACGACTGGGATGGTTAAGAGGAAATTTAAGGATCTAATCCTAATTCAAAGAGGAAGAAAAGAAAATTAATGCTTGAATGTCTAATTTGCTTTGAATATGTTAGAATATTTGTCTATACAACAGTATCCTTTCTACAAAAATATCTACAATAATCTAAAAAATGACTAGAGCTACTAGGTCTACAATCTTATGATCGCGCCAAATGTCTAAATTCATACAAATAAATTGATTTCAATATCTGCAAAGAAAGAACTCATTAAAAATGCAACATTTAGCATGAGAATTGATAGTTTATTTCACTCACAAACAGACAAAACGCTCCTAAACGGAGCATTTTTACGAAGAATATTGTTTTTTTTTCTTCCCAAGGGGGCTGCATCAGAGGTTTAACCCTTTCCAGACCTAATCCCCCGATATAGCATTCATTCTTTAATGCGACACGTCTATCGATGGATACCATTACCTCTAGAATTTTGACGTCTAGTTTCTCCACCAGATGGATGCACCTGTGGTCTCTTCGATGCAAAACTGCACTAGGAATTTAATTTCGCTAAAAGTATTCAAAGCCAAACTAGTACTCGACGAAACACCGCGAGTACTCCCGCCGGTTGTGAGTCTCCCCGTAAGATCATGCGACATGGACGCTGTCTATTTTCTGCATCTAGAAAATCCACCAACGGAGGTCAGAACCTACGTCTTTGGGGGTACGAGGCCAACGCCGAACTACTACGCCATTTGTCGTGTTAAGAAGAATTTTGTATTCTTGTTTTCAAATGTTCTAAAACAAAGTAAATTTTATGAGACCTCTTGCATATTACATTGATATGCTGATTTACAAGGTTTTTTATTATTATTATTTTCATTCGGTTAGAGTTAATATTAAACATATGAAACGTAATGTATTTGGGCTAAAATACCAAGAGCCATTTCTGAATCTTAAAAACAAAATCCATGATTCTAATCTCATTTTATAGAATTTTTATTTTCTTAAGTTATTTACTCTTTGCCTGACTAGCGGACAAAAATACTCTTTTTAAGATTCTGTACTAAGTGACACTTGAAAAATAAATGAAAAAGAAAAATGTCGTATGTCAGATTTTTACGTAAGTTTTACGCAATATGTACTTGCAATCAATAATATTTAATAGCTGTCAACTTTTCATTGTTGTCATTTAGCTTTTATTTTTTTCTACATTTAGAATCTATGCACAGCCGTTGCAAAATTTTTGAACGTTTAGTTTACAAAGCGCAAATAAACTGAGCGTAGTGAGCTACGCTCAATTTATTTTGTCAATGAAAGGCAAAATTCGATGAATGAATTTTGAAAAAACGATAGAAAGTACTCTCTGAAAGCATCCATAACATACGTTTTTGATGCATACTATGCATTATTTACTACACATTTGTGAGCTAAAAGACAAATTATAGGTTATCATTATAAACAAATGAATTCTGTGCAATTATCAAATGATGTTGTAGGCACAAAATGCCTAGTTAGGCAGAAGGATTTTTCTTAGATAAGAAAAAATAAGTATTTTACATCACTAGCATTTTAACAACGATAAAATGGAAATTTTTGTGTTCACGTTTTTCTTACTAAGTTTGCCCGAAAACTCAAGAATTCGCAGGTAAAATTTTATTATCATATGCTTGACTACTGTGCCATGTTATATCTTATTGCGCTTTTATTTTGAGTGTTATCAACAGTAATGATAAAAATATTCAGACTAACCACAGATCGACAAAAATTGTAAAATCTTAGGAGCCAGGAAAAAACTTAAGGTGCTGGACAAATCGTTGCCCAGAGGTTTTTGGTAAATTCAGCGTAATACATGACTTCTCAAAGAGCTAGTCACCAAGCTATTTTTTTTAGTCATCTGGGTTTTTCGGAAGTGCCTGTTTTGTTTCTCTCGCTTTGATGAAAAGGGAGTCAAATTGCGTCCTACCATAGAAGTTAATCCGTTATTTATTTACTTTTAGTTCCGACTGTCTATACCTATCCAGGTCAGAAAAGGAGAATAACTTCTTGTTAGAAATCAGAAGTTCGATTTAACAATTTGTGTTTCAGAACGATACGTTAAACTTACTATTAATATCAGACGTTCAGCAGGCAATGATTTTCCATTTACAATACGGATTGAACATAGTACATACTGTACTAATGTACAGCACTTGTCAGTACGCTTGGCATGAAAAGCGTTACCTCTCTTATTTTGTTAATTATAAACTCGTTTTCTTCGAAAATGTTTTTTTTTCTCTCGCATTTTCAACATGCATATAGTAAATGATTCGGATCGGTTTTCTCTTTTTTTGGAAAATTCCAATTATCCGAATTTTTTATTATCCGAAAGGGGTTTGGTTCCAATTGATTCGGATGATTGGAGTTCTGCAGTACTTATTTGATTCGTATTGCATATGCATGCCTACAGAATCCATTCTGACATTGTCGCATAGCAGTGACAATTTTACAAAAGAAAACCCCTTTCTTAACTCATACCAGATCCACAATGTTCAGTTGTTTGCCATCGTGAAACTTTTACATTGCAACAACAAACTGAGAAGCCATTGTTTGGTAATCCGTTTGTTGGACCACAAATTAGATCGTTTGCACAAAAACTAGTTCTTTGCGAGAAAAAAAATGACGATTTAAAAGAAGTGCGGGGGAATTTAACATTTTTTTGCGGAACTTTACATTACAGCTTTTGAAATTTTACACACGGATGGAAAAGAAAACAGGCACTCATTTAGAATCAATTTCCTGAAAATAATAACGCCTATGTACAGCAAAAGCTTCTGAATTCCATCGATTATTTGCAATTTTCATTGTCGAATCATACAATATAAATTCAAATTAATTCCATCATCAAAACGATGAGTATAAATAAAACGGAATGAATTATAGCATGAAGCATATATATGTGTTATTTTTAGAGTTAGAACCAATTATAAAGCATTTTAAGTTTAATATAATTAAAGCCTACCGTGAACAGGTTCATAAATTGACTAAAAGCTCAGACCCTGCTGTCATTAGAAAAAACAATTTGCTAGGCTTACTACAAAGCATTAGTAACACATTGACTGATTTGACTAGAAGGAATAGTTATTTCTTAAAAAAAAGGTATTTCCTCAATATAATCATCTTTCATGTCTACCACTGTTTGCCAAATAACAGGAAAAATGCCCTTACAAGTCTAATTTTGTTGACGTCTCATACCAATAACTTCCTCCTCGTCGTTGAAATAAATCTTTCGTAAGAATATCTTCATTTCGGCAAAGTGACCATTGAGTACGGCTACTGTTCCAGTCCCTCCCACTGCCACCACCTTGAAAAATCAGCAACAGCGTGCACCTTATATAGTTAGCACTCAATTTTACGAACCTTTTTTGCAAATACTCAGTTTACGAACTACTCGCTTACACCAATCAATCTTCCATTGAAACAGTATGAAATTTCATTCTGTTTTATGAACTAGACGTGGCAAAAACCTGTCTTTTACGAACTTAATACAAGGTCAAAGTAGCTCTTTCCTGACAATTCCAGCACCTGGGACAGGAATTCTGGGGGAAGAAAGTAACCCCTTTCATTTGAAATGTAATTTCGTCTTACTGCACCTTGTTTTTAATTTCTACAAAGAAATACATCATCTTAAAAGTGGTCAGCAGACCTTACGATCTGAGTTTCAGGATGTCTGTATTTAGACGCTTTTTATAATTGGCGCAAAACAAATAAAATATCTTTTGGGATTGACAGAACTCGCTATGGAGATAAATGGACCGTTTACGCAGTACATAGTTTTCAATGCGTTTCGATTTTACGAACTTTTTTCATGGTCCCGAGGAGTTCGTAAACTCGAGTACTAACTGAGCATAGAAGACAATTGGATCTATCGGCAACAAGTAGCATCACGTTCTCCTGAGCGTTGGACGCAGTTGGCGTCTCAGGGATTCACCAGTACCCAGCAGTATGAGCATTCTGCTCCAAATTACAGCACAATTCTTGCTTAGTCAAGATATTATTTGGGGATTCTCTTTCGTAATGTACTTCAAGCTCTTTTACAATTCCACTTTTAAACTCACCTGTCACCACATGCCTGTTCGTGGTTCCTTCATGAACTCAAAGAAAACCAAAGCATCAGAAGTGCTTAAGTATTGCGCTCCTTTTGACCCAAGTCATGCATTATTTTAATTATTCTCATGTTTCTTGTAGGAAGAAATCAGTCGAAAAGTGGATATTGATTTACTATGGGATTAACTGTCTTAAATTGATCATCAGTGCTTCTGGTCAGATCCAGTTTCTGGTTTTGGAGGGCTTTAGTCATCTCATAAATGTTAATTTCGAGCATAAATAGGAGGTTCGCAGAAAAGTTTTCGAAGTATAAGTTTAAAAAAAAGTCAGCTTTAGGTTATATTTGGTCACTTAAAGGGGGGTTATGACCTCCAAGATCCCCCCCCCCCCTCTGAATCCGAGCCAACGTCAGCGTCAGCGGTTGATTTATGCTAAAGTGCAAGAAGTATTAAATAATCTGTGGAACAAGATACATGAAAATCAGTCCCTGTAATGAACATACTTGCATAAGAACAAAGAGAGACGTTCTGAGGAATAGTTGTTACCTGTCCTTGTTCTCCTTCTACGCTGGTAAGGTCTTTCCACTCTTCGATGGTCTGCGCCAAGTCGACAGTGTTGAGGGGAATCTTGACTTCCCCGATCTGGTCGTGCTTTGAGAAGCGATCGAAGTCGAAAATGGCGAACACGAGAGTTTTGGAGGTGATTTCGGCGAAGGGAACCTGCGGGAGACATCAATCAGCTGATTAATAAAACTTTTACACGACCCTCAAGGATCATGGTTCAGGACAATACGAAGTCATCAATTGAAAATAATTTAACAAGAAATGCTTTAGAGCCAAATGATAATTGCGCCACTTGTTGTTTTCATTTGTATGCCATTTGCAAAAATAAGTTTTAAATAGATATTTAATTTTTTTTGCTGAAAACCAATCGAATACTTTTTTCTTTAAAAAAAATGGTGTAGCGTTATTTGCACGTGAATATAGAATATAAAAGAAGAAAAACCTTTATCTATGTGAACTTTCTTTTAGCTTAGTTTCAAATTTGGGTCTTGTTTAAGAAAATGTTAAAAGATTCAAATTGGAAGAAAAAAATTACTTAACGCTTTACGCCACAGGAAGGACCAGCTTTCAATAAGTTATCAACTGCTTTTTTTATTCGTTAATAACTTCCAAAAAAGGCAACATTTGCTGCCATTTACCAGACGATAATGATATTAGAATGTTTTAAATAGAGTTTCACTGATTTTAAATGATTTTTGAACAAGACTAATTTTTACGAATGTTTTTATCAATGCATCCGATCGGGTACATGTTGGATGAAGAGGTACTAGGTGACTCTCCAGAAAGGGGGCAACACAGAAACATTACATTCCCGAATCATTAAATCGAATCTCCAAGGGAACTGACCTTGAAGTTGAACGTTTCATTGAAGACAGGGTTGAGAGTCTTGCGGTGAACTTTTGTCTCGTGCTTCTTCTTCTTGTCTGGAAGCAGGTATACCTTGACGTATGGATCCGAGGTACCGGACATGTCCAGTCCAGGCAAATCTTCGGCTTGGATGACTGTCACAGCCAACTAAAACAAGTCATAAAAAAGCTCAGTATAAAAAATTTGTGAACAATGAAAATAATCATAAATGCAATAATATGGCGAATGTACTAGGAAGTCTAATAAGATATTCAAGATTCTATCGTGAGGTGAATGACACAAGTAAGATATTACAATTCGCTTTCTTCTATACTGCCTCGAGTAAAACCCAACAAATGAAAGTTTTCCCATGATTTTGGGGGGAATGTGAAGACTTGATTTGATTGATACTAAGCTACCATTTCTAAATTTTGCTTAATTAGAAGTACAAGGTGTCCGTAATTAAACGACCCTACTTCAAAGTTGACTAGTGGCGAACTTTTGCTCAGAAGTGTCTTTTGTTTGCAACATGATGAAAGGATGTGAATTTTTTTGAGATAATTAAAAAGTTCAAAATTTGGGCACCAGAGGGCGCGTTTTTATGAGAAATTTACACATTTATTATACATTTACGATGGTTTTAAAACAAATCTTGCATTGAACAAACATGTTCAGCATGACGGCTGTCATTTTCGTCTACCTTCTGCAATCGTGGGATAGCACGTTTTACAGTAGACCACAGGGAAATGCTACGAACTTGTGATATGCTGTATTCAAAATCAGGTGAAGTTATAGGATCATAACGATGAACGAGATTAGTGACTCGATCCCTATCATGACAGTAACCAGACTTTTTTTTCGGGGCGAGTTTTACCAAACACATTTTCCTTGAAATCTATGTGATCTATTAAAGTTGATTTTATTCATATATTCCAATAACTTTTTCTACAATTTTCTGCAAATGTAATGCATCTATTTAATTGAAAAAAATTGATGTGTAAACTACTTAACGTTCTTGCATCCCTATCAATTGATGCCCTTTTCGATAACAGACAAGATAGATGCGTTAACTCATATAAACGCATTCGAAGTAATACTTCTTAAATTTGAAGAGAAAGAATTTCAATGTTTTTGAACTTGAAGTTTTGAACGTTGTATTGATTTGCAATGACTACAAATTGCAAATCAATACAACGTTCAATTGTTGTATTGACGTTGTTAACCTGCAGCATTATTAATAATAAATTATGAATTATTATTTATAAATATTCATTATAAATAAATAAATGCTGCAGGCTGCCGATGCAACATTGGGTTTGTACAATTTGAAAAAAAAAATCATTTTAAAATGAAATTGGGAAAAAAATGAAGTTTAAAAAAGTTGAAGAAATAAAATTGTAGTAATAATTTTTTCAGCAATAAAAGGTAGGTTAAAAAGCACCTTTTTAGAATGCTTTTGAAAAATTTCGTAGGGGGTTTTAACAATAAAAACCTAACCCTTAAATATGACTTTTAGCCTCCAAAGCCAAAAGTCACATGGATCTAGGTAAATGGTTTGAAAGTAATGTATTTCATTAGAAACGCTCTCTGGAGGCCAAGTTTTGAACTATATTCACCTTAAACGAAATCCCATAACTTGCAGGAAAAAAAACTCCCATTCGTTGAACGGAAAATTTCGTTTCGTTCTGAGCAACTAGACAACTTGAAAGTAAAAACGTTCAATTATATATATGAATGCGTATTTAAGTCTTCAGTCGAGCTAAACATTTTGAACAAAATTGATCCATTCTAATTTTTTTCAAATTTTACTATGCAATTCGATTACATGTTAAAAAATTTTGAAAAAAAAAATAGAACCGACTTCAAAATTGCTCTAAAAAGCTAAAAATAATTTTATTCTTTAAACACCATCGATAATACTTTTAAACATAATTTTTTGAAGTTGGCGCAAAAACAAAATGTAAAATCCATATTTTTTTCAGAAAAGCATCCAAAGTTACGAACGAAGCATTTATATCGTTATTCAAATATGCTGTCAGCAATACAATGTATGTGATAGTGAAGAAACTGGGCCTGGTTAAATTTATAGTTGTAGTTGAGTTATGGCTGTGAAAGATTTTATCTATCGTTTTTGCGCCAACTTCAAAAATTATGTTTAAAAGTATTATCGATGGTGTTTAAAGAATAAAATTATTTTTCACTTTCTAGAGCAATTTCGAAGTCGGTTCTATTTTTTTTTTTCAAAATTTTTTTATTTCATTCTTTTTAGTGTAAATGTAGGTATTTCAGAAATAGTAAGTTACCCATCACGAAACTTCACCTCATTTTTTTCATAAAAATGCTCTATACTAAAAAAAAAAAAAACTATAAAACTAAAACTAAAACTTATCTTTCTTCCTCTCTGGAATTCATGTGTAATTAATTTAATTATAACCATTTAAGTATTACGTTTTTCCTAACTAATTTACATTTTACAGCATCTAAGTTGCTCGTGATGCAATCCTGTATCTTCTTACTTAACCCCGATCATCTGTTATTGGCATAGACGATAACGGTTAAAATACTATTGTACTTGAGGCAAACCTAATGGTAGCATTGTGAAGGCTAAGCAGATCCTAATCACTGCATCACCTCGCTTCCAGGTTAAGTTTACCCCCACTATGGAGCAATAACACTGAAGAAGGGAAGATTTCGATAATTCGCATCATAAATCAGCAGGGTTACCAAAATAAAATTATTTACGTCAAAAATGAGACGACAGCGCCAGATTCCCGATTATCGAAATATCCCCCTAAAGAAACTTAATGCTTGCTTCAGAGAAGCCTTCATTCAAAATTATCATTACAATTACTATTAATGTTACTGTCGTATACAATTACTATTAATGTTACTGTCTTATGGCACCAAACTTTTGTAACAATGAGTTTTATATTTAATCATTTAATAGGAAAATTGCGTGAAATTTACTGTTTTTTGCCCATAACTTTTTTTTCTAAGCAACAAATATGATCAAACAAAGTAATGGGACCTAAGTTGAGCCATCCCCTATCCATTAAAAAAATAATCATCAAAATCGGTTCACTAGGTGAGACGCTGTGAGTGGACAAACAAAAACAAAGAAAAAAAACATACATACGGTATGAACTGATAACCGCCTCCTTTTTGAAGTCGGTTAAAAACTTTTTTTTAAATTGCACCTGATTTCTGTAAATATACGCATTTTAATAGAATTTCATGCAAATTTCAGTAAGATAATGACTTGATTCCAAATTTCCATATAAGTACAAGGGCCTTTTTTTTTACTTAGAGGCTTTGTGTGTGTGTGTGTGTGTGTATATATATAAAGGCATTCTGTTTAATTCCGTTTAGGCACTTTTTAGATTTTCTAGGTAATCAAAATCTATGTTTTAACAATGCGTAATAAAATTTAAAATGCATTTGCACTTACTTATTTCGAAAATGATTTTCAGTAACCACTTTCAATTCACCTTCTTACAATTACGTTTTTTTCCTGTATACGGTAAAGCCATCAATTATGTATCGTATAAATCGATTATGTATCGCATGTCTTCAGATATTCAGAAATGAGATAACTATGAAGTTACGTACTTCAGAATGAGAGTTTTCCCTTTACCGAAAGAGTTAAAGAGTTTTACACATATTTCATTTAAAAAAATCTTATAGAAGTTTTAAAACCTTTTTACAAAGCTATCAGAACGCGAAGATAATAATCACAGAACGAAACTAACACAGAAATCAAAAACATTCTCTGGCAATCGCTGCAAGATTGTCCGATTCACATGAGATCATAAACGTCACAGAAATATATGAAATCTGACATGTTTTAAAAAATCTGTTCACTTTTAGAGAGTTTTAAGAGTAAACAACTGAAATTCAATAAAATGTCGCTCGGATTCTTTCAGATCCTTTATTTTAAAAGATTGTAAAAAAAAAAGTGTAAATCAAAGCTATGTGAGGTCTGAGTTCTTCAATATCCCACGTTTCCATGACAACCTAAAAGCCCCGTATGTTCTCGAAAGTGATTCTGCAACTGAGCAAGATAAAAATAGTAGAAATAGACAAATAAAATTACTGTAGAGAGAAGAAGAGATTAGTAGATGCGACTTACATTATTTGAATTGAAATCGTAATCCAATTTGTATTGCAGCCTGCCTAGTTTTTCCTCCGATTTTTCGCTCTCTTTTTCTCCTTCATTGTCCTCCATGTTGTCTTGCAGATCTTCTTCATCCGGTTGAACCTGAAATTGAAAGAAAATATTTAAAGTTACACTTTTGACCTAACTTTTAACACCGTGATAGGTTTCCTGTTTTAGCTACAATAATAAACAATATTTTAAATTCGTATGCACAACCTCCGACAGTAAAGTTCAGTGAATTAAGTCAGCTCAGCGCGACCGAACGCCGTCGTAAGACTTATTTCACAAAGAGTTTGTTTAGTGAGTTGGTTCTTAACTGAGAACAGGAAAATGAATGAACAAAAGATCAATTTAAAGTTTGTTTAAGCTTAGCAAGACACCGAAAAAAACATCCACCACACTCGCCAGATCTCAATCCTCCATACTTCTTCTTATTCCCACGACTCAAACTCATTTTCAAATAAAAGATATTCCAGTCTAATGATCCTAAAACAGAAGCAAAACTGCATCCTCTGGATGTCGTAACAGGGCTGCGGTTGCGAGCTTGCAGCTCTAAAATTAGGCTGGTTGAAAAAGTTAGATTTGCTCAGCTGTACCATAACGTAATTCTTTATACAAGGCTCAGCTACTAATTTCCAGGAGTGACGTAACTGTAAGAGAACGAAAAGCTGAAAGATGGCGCTAATGGTTGCATTTGAAGAGCGTTTTCTTGCGTATGCGCAGTGCAATCGGTGTCATTCTAAAGTAAGTGGTTCTTGTGGAACGGCGCATTAAAACGTAGCTCTTCAATTCCTGTTGTCACCATAATGCAAACTTGTTCAATTGCTTCCAGCATGCGTACAGACTGCGGCCGACCTGTGTGTGAATCATCATCGAGGTTTTTGATCCCGTTCCGAAGTGTTTAAATCATTAAAAAGTTCAAGTGGACTTGTTTCAACATTTCGTATTTTTCTGCAGCTGTCTTGCCCAATTTTGAAGCAAAATTTAATGTTAATTCTTTGCTCTATTTTCACTTCCACGGCAGGAATTTGAGAGCTACGTTTTAGTGCGCTTTTCTACGAGAACCACTTACTTTTAAAATGATTCCGATTGCACTGCACATGCGCAAGGGAACGCTCTTCAATATTGTTAGAATTTTTTTAATTTGTTTTTCGTACGTACATTTGAAAGCACATTTGCATATTTTATTATATATTTTTAAAGTGAAAAGTATCACTGCAAACCGTGAACTGAATTTATGCAAATGTTCTGTCCTTATAAGTTAAGGAAACAAGATGTTTTTCGTTTTAGAAGGTTATGCCGTTAATTTGGTTAGCAACAAAGATCGTTGATATGAAATCCATGTATGTTATAATATCTTCAATAAAAGATTTGCTTTTAAATAAGTGTCTTCTGATCTCAACAGACGGAAATTGTTATTTTCATGGTGGATGTAAGTTATAAACGCTATTAGCGGTAATATATTCTATCTGGTTATGGGGCCTTAAAAACCCTGATAAATAACTATAGACTTTTCGTCATATTGTTGGACTTGATATATCAGAAAAGAATGGAGAACAGCCTAGAAGAAAATTACAGTAGTATCAACTTTCCAAAGCTGAATGCGTTCAACTATAGTTCATGGAAGTGTGATGTAAAAGTTGTTCTAATTGACAGAGGATGTTGGGAATTCATCGTCGGGGAACCAAAACAACCAGCAGAAACATCCCCGGAAGCACTGATAAGAAATTTCGAGCAGAGGAAAGCCAGAGCTTACACAACAATTTACACAAGTGTTGAACGGCAATATTTAAAATTGATTCAGTGTACCGAAGATGGAAAAGAAGCTTGGACTATTTTAAAGGAAAACTTCGAACCTTGTTCCCGTGCTCGTATAGCAACTTTAATCGATGAATTTTATGAACTGAGATATTATCCAGATGAAGAAACAGTTGGAATCTTCTGCCAAAGAGTAAAGGAAAAGCAACTTCAAATCAAAGATGCTGGATTTGAAATACCTGAACTGTTAGTAACATTTCAGTTAATTAGAAGACTACCTAAAGAGTTTGAAAACCTTGTTCAAATATTATATCGCCTGGATGATAATGAATTCACTTACAACAATGTGGAAAAGCAGTTAATAAGCGAATCGGGGAGAATTCAGTTAAAGATGAAAGACGAGGGATATCTACCCGTAGATAACGCACACATTTCCAAATTGGAAGACTGTTCGAACTTGAATACAACCCCTAAATGGAAGAAAAGTCGGTTCTCAAGCGTTAACAGTGGAAGCAAGCTGAGGCAAACATCGCATGAAAGACGAAATCTTCTGGGGCCGTGCACATTTTGTGGAAAGAACAATCATTTATCTAAAAACAGTTATTTCAAGAACAGAAGAAAACCGGATGTCAAAAGTAAATCGTCTCAACCAGACAGCCGCATCTTTTACACGGAACATATGGAAGTGCAGAATTCGTCAGTCTCGAGTAATGAAGATACGATAGAACTCGGGGAATTTTTGATAGACAGTGCAGCAACAGGAAATTTTTGCAACAACAAAGAATGGTTTGAATTCATTTATCCTGTATCTAAACGTGAAGTTTTAATTGGGGATAAAAATTGCACTAGTGAAATAAAGGGCATAGGTGATATAGTGTTTTATGTAAAAGATAATGGAAATTTTGTGAAATTAATTCTTAAAGATGTTTATTATACACCTAATATGCGTAGGAATTTAATTGGAGGTGCAAACATTGATTTAAGAGGGTACAAAATAATTTGGTGTAATAATAAAATGAGAATTTTTACTAAAGATGATGAATATTTCTTAACAGCTCATAGAGTAGGGAAATTGTATGTTATTTACGGTATACCTAACTATAGGAAATCTGAAATATTTAATGTGAATGCATATAATGTTTCCATTAACATAAATGATCTGCATAAAAGATTTGGTCATGTTAATGCTAATTTACTAAAAAATATGAGTGTTAACAATAGTGTCAAAGGTATTGAAAACGTAACGGGAAATTTTGATTCTTGTGTGACTTGTAAAATTGCTAAATCTACTAGAGTTTCTTTAAACAGAAATTATGGAACATTAACTAATAATGTGTTGGATAAATGTTATATGGATTTGTGGGGTCCCGCTCCAGTTCGTTCGCTGGGAGGTAGTTTGTATTTTTTATCGATAATAGACGACTATTCTAGAAAAGTAGATGTATTTACGATAAAAAACAAAAGTGAAGTATTTGATTGTTTTAAATCCTATCTAGCCAGATCTGAACGTACATTAAATTGTAAATTAAAATCAGTTAGAACTGATAATGGCTTAGAGTTTTGCCATAAGCAATTCGAAAAATTTCTAAATGAACGGGGGATAAAAATTGAACGATCTTCTATTTATACACCTCAACAAGTAGGCGTAGCAGAACGATTTAACCGTACAGCTTTAGATGGAGTTAGAGTATTATTGCACGACAGTGGATTGCAAGAAAGGTTTTGGGCTGAAGCCCTGCATACTTTCGTTCACATTTACAATCGTTGTGAGCATAAACTTACAAAAGGTAAAACACCAATTGAAATTTGGAGTGGTCATAAACCTTCAGTACAACATTTCAGATTATTTGGATCGCTAGCATATATACATATTCCTAAAGTTAAAAGGCATAAATTAAACGACAGAGCTAAAATTGGCATACTTGTAGGATATGCAACAAATAGAAAAGGGTATAGAATTTGGTTACCGAAAGAAAAAACTATAGAAGAAACTATTCATGTTAGTATAGACGAGCGTAAAAACGGGGGTAGAAAGTCTTTTCGGTGAAGGTCGTAAAAATGAGTACGCAAACTTTAAAATTGGTACGCTAAATTGGCCGATTGAAGAGGAACATGAAATTATTGAGGAACAAAAATCTGACGCTGATAGAAAACTAAAACCTTTAAACATTTCTGAGTGGGAAAGAAAAGAACGACCGCGAAAAAAGAGCAATAGAGTTGACGTCTATTACTATCCACCTGAGGGAAAACCTAGGTTAAGATCTTTAAAAAAAGTAAAAGAATATTGTGAGGAGCAACAAATCGAATTTAAACCTGATGCATTTTTGTTTAAGCCGAAAAATGATCAAACACCGGAGTCAGAAAATGAAAATAGTGACGAGTCTAATTCGGAGAACGAAAATAATTTTACTTGTGACGAAATAGATTTCGCTTTATTTCAGGACGAAGTAAATAACGTAGAATTACCTAGAACCTTCCAGGAAAGTCAAAATGTTCCAGAAAAACTTGAATGGGATCGAGCGATGAATGAAGAATTAAAAATATTCAAAGAAAGAAAAGTATTTACTTTAGTTGAACCCCCCAAAAATTCTAGAATCATAGGAAACCGTTGGGTATATAGCATAAAAAGGGATGATAAGAATAAAATTAAAAAATTCCGTGCAAGATTAGTGGCTCTTGGTTGGAAACAGCGGGCAAACATTGATTACAATTTGGTGTTCTCGCCAGTCATTTGTTTTTCAATTGTTCGATTGTTTTTCATTTTATTTGTATCCGTGCTATGTTGGTCTCATGTACATTTAGACATAAAATCTGCCTATTTGTATGGAAGTCTAAATGAGAAGGTATACATGACCCAACCTGTTGGACATGAAGTTAAAGGTGAAGAACATAAGGTTTGGTTGCTTAATAAAGCACTGTATGGGCTTCATCAAAGCGGAAGACAATGGAATTTGGAGTTAGACTCTAATTTACTCAAACTTGGGTTTGAAAAAATGAAATGGTGTAATTGTACTTATAAACTTAAAGATGAAATAGTTTTGTTGGTTTACGTAGATGATTTAATATTATTTGGAAAAAGTAAAAGTAAAATTGATGAAATTATAGCATTACTAAAAAGTAAGTTTGACGTCGTAAATTTGGGGGAAATTAAATTTTTACTGGGTGTAAATTTTGAAAAGATTGGCAATAAAATTTATTTGCATCAAGAAACTTATATAAATAAACTAATGGAAAAATTTAAAGATTTGCCAAGAAATCATGTTAATTTACCTTTCAAAAACAGTGTTGAATTACCTCAAAGGGTTAACGAGAAAGAAATTGTGGAAAATGATGTAATGAAAAAATACCCGTATAGAACTTTGATTGGGTGTTTATCATTTCTAGCTGCGAGAAGCAGACCAGATATTTCTTTTGCAGTAAATGTCATGTCTCAATTTTGCAATGGTTATTTGTTTAAACATTGGACTGTTACTGTAGATATCATGAATTATGTGTTTAATACTAAAAGTTTAAAAATTAATTTGTCGAATGTTAACAATTCTAGTTTAATTGCGTATTCTGATGCAAACTGGGGTTATAAGTTAACGAATAGGTATTCTACAAGTGGGCATATTGTTTATTTTGCCGGTATTCCATTTAACTGGAAATCGAATAAACAGAAATCAATCGCTCTTAGTTCAATGGAATCTGAATTTGTATCTCTAACAGAAAGTGTTAAAGAACTTGTATGGTTTTCGAGAGTATTAAAAGAAATTAATGTCGTTAAAAACTTAAATATTCCTATACAATTTTGTGATAATCAATCTGCTATATATTTTTCTAAAAATTCACCAGAAAATGTTAAAACTAAGCATATAGATATAAAATATCAATTCATAAGAGATCTGATCAAAGAAAACTTATTTAGTTTAAGTTATATCAGTAGTAAAAATAATTTAGCAGATTTCTTAACAAAACCTTTATCAAAGGAAAAACTTCAGTATATTGTAAATATTATTTTTGAACTAAGAAAGAATGAATGTACGCCCGATGGGGCCGATTGTTAGAATTTTTTTAATTTGTTTTTCGTACGTACATTTGAAAGCACATTTGCATATTTTATTATATATTTTTAAAGTGAAAAGTATCACTGCAAACCGTGAACTGAATTTATGCAAATGTTCTGTCCTTATAAGTTAAGGAAACAAGATGTTTTTCGTTTTAGAAGGTTATGCCGTTAATTTGGTTAGCAACAAAGATCGTTGATATGAAATCCATGTATGTTATAATATCTTCAATAAAAGATTTGCTTTTAAATAAGTGTCTTCTGATCTCAACAGACGGAAATTGTTATTTTCATGGTGGATGTAAGTTATAAACGCTATTAGCGGTAATATATTCTACAAATATGCAATCATTAGCACCATCTTCCGGCTTTTCGTTCTGCTACAGTTAGCCAGTCCTGGAAATTAATAGCCGGACCTTGTACTTCTCGGACAGTTTCTTTCATGCAGAAATTTAAGTTTAATATTAATTTGAATGCAAATGATAAATTTCTTCAATTCAATTTTGAAACATTAAACTTTATTTTGAATGAATCCTCAGATCGGGATGATGTAACGTCGAAATCAGCGCCAGAGTTAACATGACTAGAAAGAATTTAAAATCAAAAACAAAAGAGATGATAACAATGCAGCCTAAAGCAATTGCAGAAACGGAAAAACTTCCTATCATGTAGCCGAAATAGTAAGATCAATACATCTTATTGGAAATTAGTTAATTTCCTCAAACTAGTTCTCGGCAGTAAAATGATTTTTATCACCATCCTTAATCATTGTCGTAAAAGAAAATTCTGTCCTCATTTTGATCTTCAACCATATATTGCCTATTGGCATGTTTCATATATATGACCTTTAATAAACAAGTAATTACAAAAATATCACTCAATGGACAACGGACCAATAGATAGCAATGTCATGGAAAACTATTAGGCCAATTAGCGGAGTAACATATACTCTACGTTACTGACACGCAACTAGATTATCTAGATGGCCACAATTTATAATATTGATTTAAAGTAACTCTATAATCGAAGTAATAAGAAGCAAAGGATGTAAGTGGATGTTTTCAAGTTTTGAGAGAAAAGCATTTTGTTCAGATACAAATGACTTTGAATGACTTTTTTTCTTCTAAACCATGCTGTATAGAAGCACCCACTAGAGCTTCTACAACTATCTCGTGCACAAAAACAGCGGATTACCTTTAAATTTTAAAACTTGCATTCCTTTGCTTCTCAATGTTTCAATTCTAGTTTTTTTTTTTTTTTTTTTTTTTTTTTTTGACATGTCCAGTTTAAATATTATTTTTAAATTACATGAAACATGTAATGTATTAAAACTACTTATTACAAATATTTTTCTGTGATTCTTATCACGACTCTATAAATATTTCGGCTCTAAGGCTGGTTTCAGACTAAAAATAACTTCATCACTCAGATTTTGAAGTTGCGCAAAGCTTTTAACATTACATGTTTGTAATATACAGGTGCCCACTAAAGTCCCTTGTCACCCTCTTAATTTCAACACGGCTAGTCTATGTTTATAAACTTATTGGTGGGCTTGTTGGTTATTGGACCTACAAGTTTATAAACGTATGGTGTCTATGTATAGTACTGTCCACCTCCGACAAGTTGAGCTATGACCTTGAGCAAGTCCATTTCTTTCAGGGGAGAGCATTCAGTAAAAAGAGGATTTACAAAGTTGTAGAGCGTTATCGATTTAGTACGGAAAGACACCTCTTTGGCATGGATATGAAAAATAGAACGGTTAAAACGTGCATTTGGTTTTCGTGAATTCACGAAAACGTTCCGGATTCACGTTCCTCTGATGTCACGAAATTCGGGCAGAATGAGAAATAATCTTCTTGGTAAAACGAACACCGAAATCTTTACTCTAATACTAAAGCTGAAAGTCTGTGTCTCTGGATGTCTGGATCTCTGTTACGCGCATAGCGCCTAGGCCGTTCGGCCGATTTTTATGAAATTTGGCACAGAATTAGCTCATAGCATAGAGGTGAGCACTGAGCACCTCGAAGCGATTTTTTGAAAAGTCGATTTTGTTCTTTTTCTATTCCAGTTGTAAGCCCATTTTATCGAGCGAATTACGACGAGTAAATTACCATAACATGGACGAGCAAATTACCATAACATGGACGAGCTAATTACTATATTATAGACGAGCAAATTACCATAACATGGACGAGCAAATTAACATAGCGTATTGGCGAGAAATTTATCATCCATTATTTGCAGATATACAGGCGAATCAAATTACCTTTTAATTTTCTACTACGGGCGAAATCATGCGGATACCGCCAGTGTCAAATAAAGGTATTTTGTTACAACTTATTCTTTTTCTATTTCAGATCATTTTCTCACGTGTCAAAGTGCAGGAAATCACGGAAAAATAAATGCGCGTTTTAGCGTTCCATTCCTTGCATTGCTGTTCACAAGGTGTCTTTTCGGATAAAATTGATGACACTATACAACTTTGTACTCTACCCTTTTTTACCTTTGTACCCTTTTTTACTCTATCTCATTCCGTATTCGGGATAGAAATTTTAACTCCACAGCTTTCCACCAGATGGCGCTGTAAGCAGTCTCCTTCGGTATCGCCTTTTTGATTTACTACAACTAGACACCACGTATATAAAGATAGCAGCAGCCGTTCCGAAATTAAGAGGGGGCAAGGGACTTTAGTGGGCACACTGTAGTACTCGTAGTATAACTAGATGCACAATTCCTGTAGTGGCAGCCATTAGTCGTCATTGAACACGTGAAACTTGAAGTGAACGGGAAAAAGCGTAGCCTATAATGAATGGACAAGAATCTAGGTGCAACTCACCTTCTCTTTGTAAGCGTCTCCAAGGAAGCCCATGCCTTTGAGATCGACGCCTCCCTTTCCTCCTTTCTTGTCCTTCTTCCTGCGCTTGCACCAGCGTCGGAGGCAACAGCAGCAGATGCAGACCAGTAGCAGGGCCACTCCGATCAGGATCAGGATGATACCCCATACTGGAACTGAAACACACAAAACGTTTTCTTTTTCAACCCATTGCTTCAGCAAGTTAGTTTGATGAATGCTGTAGGTACTATTTCCTCCAACCTCAATTTACATAGTCCCTCATAGCCCGACGTATCACGGTAAGGCCCCTATATATACGAGTCGACGCATCAGCTTAAGATTAGCCATTTTGGATCGGAGCGCGTGTTTGAGTGGTTGTCTTTTCTGGCGAGTTATCGCGTTTTGTGATTCGGAACTCCAGCGCTCGAATACGCTACCTTGCGGTGATTTATAAAACTGCGTCTGCACCTAAAACATTGCCACGTTGCGCATCACGTGTGTCTGTTGACGTAAACGCGGTCAGTTTGTTCTGAGTAACGCATTCAACATGTCTAAGAACGCCTTCAACAACAGAAATTAATTCGTCCCTTAGTAGTATTCTCGAGCTTCTCAAAATAATTTCAAAAGCTTCTAAGCTTCTCAAAAGTATTAAATGGTGGAAGCGTAAACAAGAAAACTCTGGATTAACAAAATTGGATAACGTTATACCAGGTAAATTTTTTTATTGTTTTGTATGAATTTGTAAGAATATGGGGGTTTTTTTAATCTTAAATTAATTAAACTTACCATATTTTACAGCAGCATTTAGTTGGAATGGACAGTATGCAAAATATTTTCTTGAAATATTATCGTAGAACAAAATGAATAACCGAGAAAGAATTTACTTTATTCCTTTTATTCTCAGCTGAAAGGTTTCGCCAAATTTGTTTAGGGTTATTAATTTTTAGTATTGTGCGAGCAAAGTAGCCTTGGCGAGATTTCGCGTTTTTAGTTAAACCATTTTTAATTTTTATCATGAGTGGAATAAAATGGTAGTAAGATTACAGAATTCGATAAGTGAAAGGAAATAATGGTCAATCAACTGAAAAGAAAACTACCACCATATATCCGTGAGAATTTTGTTGATGATTTGCATAACATGACACAATTAAATCGTAACTCAGAAATTAGAAAAATCGAAACAGAAAATTTTTAAATGAACCGATTCGGGAATTCGAGAGAAATAACTCAACTACAAATGGAAAAAAAAAATAAGCGCTAGCCAAGCAAGGCAAAAAAGTATCATCTTCTTTCGATAACAATTTGTAATGTCACATTGAATTTTCTAGCATTAATTGTTATTCTTGTCAGGCCACAATTATTATTTAGTTTTATCAAGAATTGATAAATATCGAATTCAACATCGTGGAAATAGCTGCTTAGAACTACGAACTACGTAGTTTGCATGAATCTTTGACGTTTAGTAATGCTTCTTGAATTCTCATTTCTTTCTACGTGGGCCAGAATATCCACAAGACTTTGAAAATTAATTTTAAAAGAATAAAGCGAAAAAATCATACGTACGAACAAAAATCACAACACTTTTAGCATTTTCTTCGTTACCATGTGCGTTTGTTGTAGTTTTCAATTCCGCCATTAGACAGTGACTTCAGTGCCCCCTATAGTTCGTTGGAGTTGCGAATTGTTCTTAGTGAGCAATTATTAGCTGCACGTGAATTATTTATTAAATAAAATATTATTTTCGGAAAATTTGGCGAAATCCGAAACTTTGCTGTGGTAACCCTAGCAGTGCAACAATGAAAAATCCGATCCAAAATGGCTAAACTTAAGCTGATGCGTCGGCCTATCTATATAGCCACTCTATATCACGGCAAAGTTACAGTGACGTCACTGCGAGTCGCAATGGTCTAGAGCCTCTACATAAATAGGTACACGCATCAGTTTTAGTTTAGCCATTTTAGATCGGATTTTTCACTGTTGCGCAGCAAGGGTTGCCATAGTAAAGTTTCGGGTTTTTCCAAATTGGCCAAAAATAGTATTTCATTCAATAAACAATTCACGTGCCGCTAATAATCGCTCACAGTGAAAAATCACCAAACGTGATAACTTGCCAGAAAAGAACTACTCAAACACGCGGTCCGATCTAAAAAGGCTCATCTTAATCTGATACGCTGACTTATATATATGGGGGCCTTACAATGGTCAGTCACAAAGTGATAGAATTGTGACGTACCACTTTAGTCATGCTATGACAAATTTGTGACATTTTTCATACGACTTCACTGCGACAATTAGTTTGTAAATGATCCTTCGTAACCTCGGCACAGACTTTTGCAAGTTGCTGAAACCTGTCGATGAATTTACAATGACGTTTCGTAACCTTCATGCTACCTGGACAATTATACGACCGTGGGATGACTTTCACGTAAATGTTCCATTTTAGTCACTGCTGCTAACTGGGGAGCCACACGTAGAAGTGTGACGTCACACATTTTGGTCGATATAAAAGCATTTTTATAGCAATATGTTCGTGTAATATAGCGTGACGAGTGACAAATAGAGGGAAGGGGTTTAAGGTGAAGTGTGACACTTTGTGACAAAGGAAGGGTGATCAGATATGATGAAGAAAAGTGTGAATCATTTATGGACAGCTCCTTACTTAAGAAACTGAAACTCATTCTCCTGATGGATCAGTGATGTGAGCGACTATGTGCAGTAAATGACCCGTATTTAATTCCATCAAAAACATAGAAGAATTCAGTCTTCTTTTTAGCATTGCACGCAAAGAGCGATGTTGGGCATACTTGAATCCGAAACCAACAAGTCAACTAGCCATAAGTGTATTCTACCACTGTTTCCAATGTTAATCTTACGGCAGATAGACATTCCGATAAAATACAAGGGCTGTCCGGAAAGTAAAGACCGAATTGGGGGGGGGGGGGGACTTTTTATCAAACCACAAAATAATTTTTCATGATAGAGAATTTTATAACCTATTTTTCTGCGGAGTTGTCATCATTGTTTCTGTGTCTTTTCTACTTCCAGTAAAACAGCCAGTGTTGGACACTGGCTTTTGCGTCGCCTTATTGTCAAAGCGTTTTCCACCAGAACCACCCCTCAAGTTCAACAAGTGGTTGTCAGAAAGGGTGAATCTGCTGCTGTCGCCTAAAACCTTATTCAAAAATCCGGTTGGGAGCAATTGGATCACCCATCTTATAGCTTTGATCTCGCACCATCTAATTCCCCCTTGTTCTTGTACTTGAAACGTAATTTTGGAAGCAGTTACTTTGAGCGAGATGACGATACTGAAAACGATGTTCAACGGGACCTACATTCACGGGACCTATCACCTCATCTTTCTATGAACTTCCATTCCCTCTTCATAACACCGGAATTCTACTTTTTCCTGGGATATGAAGAGTGCTTCGAAAAGGTGATTTCTCACTACGACAAACAATTGTGGCAACTATGCAGAAAACTAGCTTTGCTAAATATTCTTTTATGAACAACTAAGGTTTGTTTTGATAAAAAGGTTTTGATGGGCTTTTTGTCAAATCCATACAGTGCAGCTCTGGTTAGTTCAGCTGTGACTATGTCAACCTGTTTTAGGGGTGTTTAGTGAAAAATAGACTTGTCATTGATTTGGATTTTAAACATTGTCGCAGTCGGAGTTGTCAACTTCTCAGAGCATCACAACATTTACTTTGCCAAAAACTCTCGTGTTTAGCACAGTGCTTCTATTGCGATGTTTGGAATGCAAATTGCAAAATCAAATCCTTACCGTGCGTCTTGTCTGAAATCTCGTGCATGATCTTCTCTCCCAGCGGTTCCTCTGTGGCCAAGGCCGATCCATTGGTGACGACCTCCACGACGGACGCCACCGTGGCTTCGAGTGCAGGAGCAGGGGCCGGGGGCTCCGGCCGGGGGGGCTCAGGTCCCCCGCCCTCCCTTGAGTCTCCCGTTGCCTCCAAAAGACTCTTACGGAACCGCAGCAGCACGCTGTCTATGGGAGAAGGAGCCATGCCGGCGCTGCTCAGCAACCTAATGAAAAAAAGAAGGAAAATGTTACCATCAGTGAAATATAAAGCATTCAGTGCAATGAGTTATAAACTCTGGTCATACGGCACTCTTATAACTATGTTTTCCAATCCCGAATAGTATTTAGCGGGATTGATCCCGCAAAATCGAAAGCAAAATCCCGCAATGATTGTCCAAGCAAACGTTTTCCTGCTTTTGCCGCTCATAAAACGAATATTTTTACACTTATCATCTGAAATTTGAATCACCTTCCTCGTATATTTGCAAGAGCAAGAAAAACGTTGTGTCTCACATGATGAGACCACTGGTGTTGTTAAATGGTAGATATACCATTTAACAACACCATAAAAATTTTCTGAGAATGAATTGGTATTCTCATTCCAGGTTTCAGTTTTCATACGTTCCGCAATTGAGAGAATGCGTAGAAATTATAAACGTTTTCGCAAACCATCACTGAAATTTGAAACAAAGAAAACTGCTTTACGCTTCTGTAAGCTTAAGAAATGCAGTCAAAACTTTAACTTACTAAAAGTGCACAATATTTAAATCCGAAAAAGAAAACAATGAAAAAACTGACATTATTTATGCTCTCTAATCTGTAGAAAATGCTTGCCAATGTCTTTGTCACTGATAAACTAATATAAATGTGAGTGATACCTTGAAATATGTTGAATGAATTAGCAGAGCATTCTGCAGTATTTGGCACGACTCTAGAAAAGGCGATAAAAAGAAACTTGGATGAAGCAGAAGATGACTCGCGTGACAATGCAGTATGTTAAGCTGCCCAAGTTTTCCATGGGGAAAATGTCATGCAAAACCGTGGGGGAAATATCTGAGAACCCCACTCTTAATATTTTGCATATGGGCGCCCAAGATTTCATCTTAATGCAATCAAAATACAAAAATCTTAAGATAATGAATAGCAAGGTAGCTAAATGATTTTCTTGGGTTTTTTTTTCTCTAAAATATTTTCATGAACAGCAGGTATGCCACTCGATAGGGGAAGCTGCTGTACCCATGGACAAAATTTACTTTTAAATTTTTGCTGGTCTCTGGGAATAGATAATCGATCGGAAAACTTTTCTGGCAGATACGACAACTTACCATCTTATTGGCAATTTTTGTCAGGTAAAAATCTCAAAGCTTTCAACCTCAAATTAAAAAAAAAAAAACATCTTTTTTGTCCGTGGGAACAGCAACCCGTTCACCCCGCGGACAGGTGCCTTTGTACCCATAGACATATAAAACAATAATATATAAATAGGTCGGAAGAACTAATTTATACTCAAAGCATTTTCATAAGCCATTTTATATTGAAATACTTCAAACATCCATTAAAAATAACATTAAATAACATATCCAACATAAATTAAACTTTTAAAATTAATCGAAGGTTTTTTTCAAATTTTTTAATTTTCCTTAATTTTTAACCTCAGTGAACTCTTTTAAAAAGTTACAAGTCTTAAGAGAGTTAATGATGTTATGAATAATTAATATGTTTTAAAACAAAAAAATAACTAGATTCAAGGTAGTATGACTCTCTATGTACTTACATAATAACTTCAATTTATATGCAAATTGAAACCTTTAACCACAATTAACCCATTACAAAAAAAAACTCAGTTTAGATTAAACCAACAAATATTTAGGAAAGTCGACTTCAAATAAAAATAGGTGGTATTGACGGTCTGTAGATCCTACAACAGGTGTGGGGGTTACTTCAACACTGTATTTTCAAGTCGTACTTCAAATTCATCATCATTGTTAAAAGCAAATTTTGGACGTTGATGACAAGGCACCATTTTTAGGTACGTGCTTCGCATTGTAAGAAGACTCGGGTGTGACCCAAGGAGACTAAAAATTGCTGTCCGTGAGTACACAGGGTTGTGAGTCTTGGGTACAAAGGTATGCCATTTTGGTTTTGCAAGGCAGTCGCATCGACAGGACCACAGTTTTACAAAATCAAAAATCAGGTTAAAAACCTTCAAATTATAGGGAATCATGATACCTACAACAAAAATGAATAATACAATCCACGACGGTGTAAAAAAAAAAAAAAAAAGTTCATTTTCTTTTTCGTTTTTTTTTTTTTTTTTTTTACTTTGATCCTACTAAAAGCGAAAAAATGTGATAGAATATTAAATGTTCGTTTGATGGCGTTGAAACTTTCTGTTGTATTGGAGAGGATTGTGACACACATGTTGAACCCCGATTAGGATCCCTCTCGACGATACCTGGAATTTCCCGACCAACGTCCGTAGGTACAACCGTCCGTGGGTATAGCAGCTTCCCCTATAATGTAATTGAAGCACGTGTTTTTTACGAAGTTAAAAATTATAATTTTGTCTATAAAATCTAACTGAAGCTCGCGCTGCTTTTGTCATAATTTTTTTAACAAATTCGAAAATGCTGGACATGGTGCAACAAGTTTAACATTTGAATCACCTTGAGCGCTCTTGTTCCCGGTCTTTGTGTTGGGTCCTGACAAAACTAACGAACTTAATGGCGGGTTGCACCAAAAAAAATTGTAGTACTACCTAATTGCTGAGTACAAAGGATACTGCTTAATTAGCACGATCGCTTGCAGACAACAAAATTGGTACCGTTTCTTGGTGCAACGTACAAACAATTGTTGTAAGTTGTTACTCAGAAATGGCAAACAGGTCTACCACGGAATGATTGGTGATTGCTCGGTGGAAGTTTGGATGACTATCTCCCAGCAAAGTGAATTCGTTGCAAAACAGCGGTCAAAATTTCGTGCTTATTTTTCCGAGTAATAACCCAAACGTTTCTGAATCAAGGGCACAGGTAACAAAGTTTTATTATCGTGTGGACATCGAAAAGAATCCCAATTTGCCAAAAGCCCATATCCACTGATGTCATTAAGATACCTGCCTATGATGGACTGAGAAGTCTGTTCATTCCCGTAGTCCGACTTTTGTCGCGTGTGCGACTTTTCGTCACAGAAAAGTAACTACGCCCCTTCCGTGACAAAAAAAGCTGACAAATCAGAATTTCAAAGCCCTTGCCTAAAAATTTTCACTTCAGTTATAAAAAGTACTTTTCTCAATTTAGATCCGATTGATAAGTTTACTGTCGTTGTACTATAATTCATTCGTAATTTACATTCAAGTTTCATGCCCCAAAAACTTTTCTAGGGTAAAATGTTTGATTACTTATTTCGTGTCGCTACCATTTTGATGTAACTTATCTACATTAAAAAATACGTAAAAAGAAGTTTTTTGCTTTAAAATAAAGAAAAATCATACAACTATTTTTATGTTCTATTTATTGCTCTATTACTCTACATAATTGTATTAAGCCAACCAATTACATAATGTTACAGCGGTTTTAACATTATAATAAGACCGCAGATGTCGTTTTAAACGAGACCGACTGTTACGTTGTGAAACTATAAAACAATGATCCCAAAATGTTTTTCCCAAAGTTTTTCCAGTAATACTGAAAATCCAAAACGAAGACTGGGTTAAAATACTAAGCGTAAATAAAACTCCCCATTTCACAGAATCTGTGAAGTTACAAACCAGCAATCTCAAATTTTAAGCCTACCATATGTTGTTTCGATGTGATGATTCAACGTTATAGATGCTGCCAACAAATTTCATTATTTACAGTTAAACTCAAGAAGTGAATTCATAACCGAACAAGACGCTTCGAGAAAAATCATTGAAATTTTCCTGTTTATCCTTCGAATTAACAATGAAAGTTGGGGAAAAAAAGGCTGTCTGTTCCTCAAACAAGGACAACAATCAAAGCCATAGAACTTGCTCATTACAAAACTAATTTCAAAGAATCATAAATCCGCAATGTCGCCAAGTTCATTCATTGAATATAATAGAAGCCATCCCATTTCGAAGAGCTTAAAGGTCTTGAACGTCGACGAATATTTTCATCAAAAAATGAAATAAGATCTGCCGTTTGGAAGAAGACGTGCGTCATATTGACGCCGGGAAAGCAACTTGGAAGAAAAGGCAGCGCTTCTATATTTAGAATTCAGTATCGATCGGTGGTGGCGACTTTGAAAAGCTCTCGGCTGGTGTGATGGGAAGCCTTTCGCAAGAGCAAGAAGAGACAATTCCACGCTCTTGCAAGTCTTGAGATGCGAGACCATCTTTCGAGATTGCGTAGATGGCGGTTTAATGCGATTAAGGTTCAGGAAAGTCGGCCCGAAGATTGCCAGAGTGGGGTGCCAGCGGTGGTTTTTTGGTTGTTTTCGAATCTGCAGGGATACATTTTGCTGTTTCGAACATTTGTTGTTCTCCATATGGTTCGGTTTCAAACAAAACGCCAAACTTTGTAATCTACTAAGAATACTTTTGGATAGATCACTTGAGCTAAAACGAATTGATGTAAATTATAAATTGAACTGAACGAATCTAGTTCGAAATTTTATTTTATTTTATAATTTCTTTTTCCTTATTTCCAATGGCTGGCAGCAAGAAAAGGTTACAAAGAACAAAATAGCAAAAACAAACACAATGCACAGAACAAGGAACAATACAGGAACAATAAAGTGAAATATTTAGCTGCCGATACGCTCTCTTGCTTCCCAATAACGGTCACACAGGCTACGTCTGGAAAGCTGGGTGCAAGTGTGCAGGTGGCGAATGTCCATTTCTTCGTTTGAATTGTAAAAAGGAAAATATTTTCTTTTCATTACATACCAATTTTGTAATCTTCTTGTTATAAAGAGTTTCAGTATTTTGTGAGTAGTCTGGGTTATTTGAACAAAGAAGAACTAAATAAAATCACTTTCATTGTTGCTACTTGACAAGATTTAAAAATGTATGTTGTTGAATTTTTTAATTCCTCCATTAGATTCGATTTAAAAAAGAAGATCGATTTTGTGTTCTCATTAATTTAAGATGAAAATTCTTCTTGGCTTTAATGTTTGAGCAGAAAACATTCCTCCTAGCTAAAATGGAGCATTAAAGAAATGTCGGGAAAAAGTAAACGTTTCGCAATCAAGGAAATATAATTTTTCTTTTTCTTTTTTTAATCAATTCAAATGGCAACTTTCAATTAAGTTTTCTGCATTATACTATTTGTTTGAATTTTTGAAAATATTCTTGCAAGATTACTAAATTCCACAGAATATTGTCGGCACTAAAAAACGTTTGTGAGTTTCAAATTACTTTCATACTCTATTAACATTCTCAGAGATTCATGTCAATGTTTTCAGGTCTTGCATGAATATTCCTTCGTAAATGTTGAATTAGTTTAATGACCACAAATCTCTGCAAAACATAATCATTCCCTCATCGTATTCGCCGAACTCTTTCTATATTTTATCAATCTATACCGATCTCTATAAACCATTTACACCTCTATGCTCCAAACCTCATGCTTCCAGGTCTGACTGTCTATCCAGGAAGCGGCACAAAAACATAAACACTATACTAGTTTATAATACAGGGTATAATAATAATATAATAATAATCTATCTATATATCTATATATATAAAAATGGATGTATGTTTGTGGGTATGTGTGTATGTTCCTTATACAAATCCACAGTATTCGTCGGATTTCTTCCAAATTTGGCACAAAGGTAAATTGTTGCTTAGGAATTTATATAGGCGGGTTTTTGGAGTCTATATATATATAAAAATGGATGTATGTTTGTGGGTATGTGTGTATGTTCCTTATACAAATCCACAGTTTTCGTCGGATTTCTTCCAAATTTGGCACAAAGGTAAATTGTTGATCAGGAATTCATATAGGCGGGTTTTTGGAATTCTAAAACGACCCAAAGAGGCTAATTTCATATTTTGAGTCATAAAATTACTCTTTTCTGCACGAACGAGTTTTTGTATAGTTATGAATTTAGTCTAAATGAAAAGCCCGTAAAAAAGTGCCCTAGATGAAGTTTCTTCAAAGATTAACTACTATCGTTAAATTTAGAAACTTTGATTCCAAGCTAATAAAAATGGTTTGCAACTTATAACCACCAGGAAATATTTTAAATGCAATCAAAATTAAAGGTATTCTCAAAGTTGACCGTTAATGCCGATTCGCGACTAGCGTAAAGCATGTTTGGCAAGAAAACCGAACGAAATCGAAATGCTGCTGTTTAGCGTTTTTTGAATAGCTTCCTGCAAAGCAGGAATGCATTGCGATCTCCGACAGTTCTACTTACTTTGCATGCTTTCTTTTGGTATTTCCGTTGCGGTAATGGTAGAACGAAATTATAGATCAGTGTTTCCCACATGAGCAGCCCAGAAAATACCAAAAGCAGCTCGGTATCAATAATTCATTCATTATCCATGTACAAGCTTCAACAATTTAATGTTGGGTGGTCCTTAAAACCAATATGTATATGTTCTTTATACTATTCCACGATTTACGTCGGATCTTTACCTAATTCAATTCAACTAAGCTTAATCGCTGAAGGCTAACAAAGAACAAGAGTAAAAAATACTAATTTCGCAAATAAATTTCAAAATAACCATATTTGTGCATAGGAATTTGTAGCGTATCTGGAATTTGTTTTTCAAGGGGGAGGGGGGATGGTCATGACGTTTCTTACCTGCACATAAACTACCATACTAGGATTGCCAATACGGGCTAAAATTAAAGGTTGTGCATCTTTTTTACCCGCAAAACCACACGGAAATATAATTCGGCGGAATTCATACAGTTTGGTAGGGTTGGAGTTTTAAGTTTGGAAAAAATGCAAATAAAGATTAATTTAAATTTAAACTGTTTTAAACTGCAAAAAATTGCTATAATGCAAAAAAATTGCTAATATATGATGGAAAATTATCACTGTAATAGTTTAAACTCTCTTTAACAGTATAAGGATAAGGTGAAACACTTTGTATCTCACATGTAACCACAATGTACGATTAAGTGCTATAAATGTATTTGAGATGTAACTATTTCCGATATAGATAGCTTTATGTTACTTGTTCAATGTTGGTTTCACTCACAAATGAAATTACTCTTGCTGCTGGGAGGGGGACTAAGAACAATATTTAGGAGAAAGTTTTGAATTAAATTTATAGATTAGAAAAATTTGAATCATTTAAGTTTTAAATTTTTAGACTACGTTTCGAAACGTGAAATACATTTTGTTTGCTTTTAAGCTGTGGATAAGGGAAACAAAATATGCAACAAGATTCTGTAAAATAAAACAAAAGATGTCTATTATACAGTTGTAAGTACAAACAAGACGTTTTTTTTTTTTTAAATTTTCCGGCCTGCAAATAATTAAAAAACAAAATCTAACACGGATAGTGACCAAAATGCGCACGCTTACTTCTTTCTCTATAACGCAGTTTAATTGACGGTTTTTAAATAGTGCGTTCAATAAGTTCACGTGCACTCATTTCCATTTTTAATGTTTTACATAACTTAAATTAATGACTGTAATGTAGTCAGTGGACTCATTCCCACCTCTCACAACGATTGTGACTCTATAAATTAAAATTTTGATGTTCTCTAAAGAATACTCTGTCTAAAGTAACAAACTTAAATACGTGCTCTCTCTACCTGCATCAGTGTAAGATATCATGCATAACATTTACGGCAAGTATTACGTTTTAAAAATTTGAACTAGAACTTAAATCTGGATAAATTTAAAATCGGTACAAGACATTAATATTATTGTCTAACTGTCATTTTTACCTACGAAAATAGAAATTTGACATCAATATAAGAAAATAAAATGTAGCTGACGTGCGTCTTTTTAGGCAAGTTACGCATATCCAATTTTACTCGATGGCATGGTACTAAATTAACTTGGAAAGAGCGAGCAGACACATTTTGTAAAGTTTTTTTATACCAAGCAAACTTTTTCTGCGAAATGTGCTTGCCTGAAAACCAACAAAATAACCTACCACTTGATACCTTCATTCGAAAAACACCGCCAAAAAAATCCGTAAAACGGAGTGTTATCGTCTATTAACAACACTGACTGAATTCTTTATTTTCTGTACGGTGGACTGTCTGTTTAGCTTTTGGACATTGAGGATGATTTTGAATCAATCTGAAAATATTATGAATGTATCCAAGAAGACAATTTTGTATATATTTGTGCCTGATAATAGGGATTGATTTTTATTTTTTATTTTTTTTAAAGGTAAGCTTACTACTTTTTCTAAGGAAAAATTCAATGATTTATTTCCGAATGAAATGTACGTAAAAAGTACTGTTGCATTTTTTTTTTTTTTTTTTTTTTTAAGTCTTGCGGAAAGCAAAATCTACTAAGGCAGCACAACGCTTTTCTTTCGAAGCATCACGTAAAAGGTTGTCCTACAAGATGTGCAAAAAACGGTAGTTTGTCTTTGCATTATGACAATGTATGTATCGCCCGTCTGATTCAACCTCAGACAATGTACCAGTGGACACTACAGAGCCCAGACAACATGCCTCATATGTTTTCGCTTTAAGTTGATGTTACTTTTTCGGCAAATGCTTGATTTTCTGTGCTATTTAAAGTATTTTGAAGATTTGAGCCTAGAAAGCGGTGTGAATGTAATTTTTTACGCTCATTTAGATAGAATTCATTCATTTGATAATCCTAAAAATATGTTGCATTCAATGGCGCACCCAGGATTTTTTCCTGGGAGGGGCTTGAAGTTTCGCGAGGAGCTCCGATAAGTGAAGTCAAAGGCAAAATCAATGAAGCTTCAAAAGGCCCTCTCCCGAAATAAAAGTTACAAGTCTACAAAACATTAAAAGTCCCGAAAAATTTTAGAGAGTTCTTAGTGACTTCAGAGAATAGACGAAGGTGAGCGTTTCGTGAGAATTGCCCCAAAAAATTTCTGCCTTTAGAATGAAATTTTAGGGGCGTTAAAGGAAGATGAGAAGGCTTTCCCCCTCGAGAAGATTGCTGACTTGAATTACTTAAAAATTGAAGATTTATGCAATTGTGGTGACGTGAAAGTGAGATTAGGGAGATCTAAACCGGAAATTTTTTTTTATTTTTGAAATTTACGTCTTAAAAATGCATTTTTGGCTACCTTTGATGGTGTTATGGGAAGAGAGTCAGGGTTCAGGGGCTCCGCCTAGAAATGTTTTCAAATTGAAGGTATAGAAACGCAAATGTAGACTATTTGCTGAGATATTAGAAGATTTATGAGTGGGGGGGGGGGCTGCGTACTCTCGGTAATGCTTCGAAATTGAAGCCCAAAAAATACATTTTCATGCTATGTTTGGTGGTTTCAAGGGTTTGCATTGAAACATTTTCGACATAAAGGATCTAAAACGACAATTTTTAACTATCTTTTGGGTACCAAGGGATACAGCATGGATTATTTGGGAGTTCTCCGATTTAAAACAGATTTTGCTGCTATCTTTTGGAGATGATGCACATTGGTGGGAAATGCAGAAGTTCCGTACTGGAAATACTTTGAAAATAAAGTTCCCAAAACTCGCTTTAGGCTATATTTGTACCAGTTGGAGGAGAAGGAGAGGGTAAGTAGCTCTCCCTCGGAAATTTTTCGAATATAAAATCTTTGAAAAAAATTAAAGTTATCTTTGGTGAAATTATGATGGGAATTGGAGAATGAGTGCTCTCTCCCGGAAAAGTTCTAAAACTCAAGGCTAAAAAACGTAATTTTAATCTCTCTTTGGTCAAGGGGATTCGTCTTCATGCTTCTGGGAGGGGCTTAAACCCCTTAGCTCCCCCCGTGGGTGCGCCACTGGTTGCATTGAAAAGCACCCGGACAACGCCGGGTAGTAAGCTAGTATGCTGTAAATACTGGGTGTTTTCAAATGAATATCGAGGTTTTAACGCTTTGTAGTTTTTATTACGTAAAACTAAAAATCATAGTTGATGCATGAAATGAAAGAGCAATTAAACAGTTAGACGTATAAGCTTACAAGCGCTCAATGTGAGCCTATTTAGTCACACAGTACGCAACGAGTCGATAGCCTAGTTCTCCCCAAACGTTGTTTAGTGTTTGTAATGAATTGTTGCAACAGCTGCCACAACTTTGTTCTTAGGTTAAGTAGATCAACTGGTAGAGGAAGCACATGCACATGATATTTAATAAACCCTTGCAGGTAGAAATCACAAAGAGATGAAATGAAATCCTCGTGAAATCCAGTGAGCTTGGCGGTCATGCGATACAAGCTCCCTGCTCACCGGATCTCACGTCATGTGATTTTTAACTGTGGGGATTCATAAAAGATCGTATGCAAGTGCCTTCACTTCCAGCTTCCCTACCCGACTTAAGAAATATCAGGCTTGAGTCAACTGTTGCAGCAATTGCACGACACACTAAACGACGTATGGGTAGAACTGGACTATCAACTTGGTGTGTGCCGTGGGACGAAAAGTATTTACATTGAGCAGTTGTAAGCTTACGTATAACTGTTTGAAGTCCTCTTTCATTTCATGCCTTGATTATGATTTTAAGCTTTACGTAATAAATACTACGAAGCGTTAAAACCCCGATATTCATTTAGAAAAACTCTGTACCATGACTCACAACAATGTTATTTATGCATTCGGGGAAAATTACATTGTTGCAGATATTTAATAATTGAAATGCCAGCAAACTGAATTTCGCTATTTTCAACAATGTACTGAAGGACAACAAAGTAATTAGTCTGTTGAATAAAAAGTGATAAAAATCAGGTTTACTCCTCGTTTCACCAACACTAAAATTTCCTTCCCCCTTTCATTGAAAACTTCAATGAAAAAACTCAAAAGGTAAGATTGAAAACAAGAGGGGGGGGGGGATTTCGTGTCGGCCAAACAGCGAAAACACCAAAAATAACGTTAAACACTATAACTTTATTCTAATTAATTTATCAGAAATAGGCCTCTAAGGGGCACATCGTCGGCAGAAAATACAACTATAAACCAAATTTCATGCTTCTAGGCCTTTCCGTTAAAATGCACTCCACACACAAACACCTAATTTCATTAATAATGTGAAATAGAGAGATACATTGTACATATCTAAGGATTTATGTGAATCATGAATGCATTATATAGTCACGCACGCGTTTCCCTTTCTCAATTAAAAGATTTTCTTAGCCCTTTAATGAATGTTTTTTGTTTTTTTCTAACACCCTAAAAATGTTCTTGGGCTTTAAACTTCTGTCCAAATCATGAGAAAAGTACTTTAAAAATCATAGTTTGATTTAAGTATGGTTCATGATTAAACAACCACTTGACAACATTGGATTTTAACTTAAAAAATAACAAATGATTTACCATCAAATGTCCCAAAACTTTGATAAAGACATACACTTTATTTCCGTTATAGTTGCCCTTACAGTTTGGCTCACAATAGTGTGCGGACATGTGAAAAAGAATCTAAGTTGTCCAAATTAACTGGGTAATAAACGCGATGCATTAAACGATAGAACGAAGCAGAACGAAGTAAGCACCTGCAATGGCGTCTAACGCTTCACGTTCTATCGTCTTCAGTGTATGACTCATCGGGACTCATCGGCAGCTCGAAGGAAACGTCCTAAGCCCTTGTTCAATCACAGTGGTGTCGGTTTGTGTCCCAACCTCCCTCTGGAAGTACTTTACCATCTTTGTGCAGTAAATTCTTTCATATGTTGTTTATATCTATTCTGTACTGTACGGAATAAAATATATCATATCTAAAGGAGGAGAAGCACTTAGATTGCAGTTCTCATCAAACAAAACTGTGCAACAAGCACGAAGAAGATTTACTTGGGTATGTTGGCAAATGGCAACACGATGCATTTAAGTGTTAAATCTAACTTAGTTACTACTTTCGACAGTAGTTCATATGCGTAAAAGAACAAAGGTAACAATATCGCATTCTCATGCTCGTCTACATCACTCTTATTCAAAATAGGAAACACGTTTATCCAGGGACGTGAGCTGCATTTGATTTTGACATTGTGACCGAGGTTAAAATCTCAACTGACAGATAATTTTGTCTAGGTTTATAAGTCAAAGTGCGATAAAACTGCATGATGATTGACATGCAGAAAGTATTGTTGTTACGTATGGCCAATCATAGTTCAATCCATGGAGATATCCCAATACGAAACAAAGAAACCAAGAACAGAAATGCAACAAAGAAATACAGTAAGAAGGAAGAAGGTTAAGTGCAATTAGTAAGTGTTCATTAGAGTTCTGGCTGTCATAAGTTGGGTTTTCCCCCAAGACTCTGAGCCGCATGATCTTAATATTTTCACTTTTTAATCTTTTAATAACTTTCACGTCTACTTTAAAAATTTTACGTAATAAGTTTTTTTTTTCTTTTTTTTTTGAAAAACACGATGGGATTAAATAAAAATAACTTTTTTTACTTTTACAACATGTCATGAATGTTTCGTGTCTTAGATTAATATTTTCATTTTTTAACCCTAGAACTACAAACTCATTTTTTTTACTTGTAAAATACAAACCAGGGTAAATACATGTATTTACCCAATAGGTTTCTTGCTCGTAAAATCGTTCTGCAAGCTGTAATCTGACTCATAAAGTAAATGATTATTTTTGTTTTTTCAGACCGGAGAGAAAGATGAAGAACAAATTCAATTTTATCAAGGTTTAGTTGACAAAAATACGATTTGAATAGCTAAAAGAGCTGAAACCCCAGTTTACCTGGGGTAGGTATCTATGCCAGTTTATAGTATTCGGGTAAATTGTATTTTCAAATACTTTTCAATTTTCACGTAATTCAAGTTTTTTTGAAAAATATAATTAGGTTAATCTAGACTAGCGTTTTTTTCTAATCATAAATGTTGATAGTTTTAGTTTACTATTTTCACTTTTAAATTATATTTTTACATCTACATTGAAATGAATACTTAATAAGCTTTTCTTATACTAACGTCTAGAGCAGAATTGAAAAGTCAACGTATTAGGATTTTCGCACTTTTAATCATTGTAGCCGCAGTAACATGTAGAATGTATAGAAAAAATAAATTGCAATGGCAACATAAGCATTTGTTCCCACAAAGTAGATGTGGCGATTCCAGCTGCACAAAGTCATACAGCAAAATGTGAAGGTTTTTCTAGGAACACGTGTTCAAGACGTAAAATAAAAGCTACATTGATCATTCATTATTCAGTCGAAATCCGATTACCTAAAATGTAGACATGCTATACCAACGTGTAGCAGATAGGTAGAGCAAAATAGTACCCAATTACACTGGCATTCCTAGCACCGGTGTTGCAGAGTTCCCTACCCCGTAAGAAAAAAATGCAAACACGAAGCTTGTACAATTTTCACGAACAACTCATTGTTGTTTATTTATTTATTTATATTTTTTCGGTTTTACGACAAATTGAATTAAAAGATTTTTTTCTTTTTTTTTCCAGTTTGTATTTTGCTTTTGGTATCGATAATAAAAGTTTGATGCGGAAAAAAATAGTGAAAAAGTGCGGAATCTAATTTTATAAAACCTCTACGTATTTACAATTATCTTTCGGGAAATAATCTTCGGTGAAAAATAATACTATCACAAAAAATATGACATTAGTATGATCAACATTTACTGAGGTATGAAACGAAGCGTTTTGTGCCTTATAACACTTTACGCTCGTACTCAATTGCATCTTTTTTTGGGGGGGGGGGGAGGCGGAAGCATAGCGGCTACAAAATGTTTAAAATTGTACGTGTGTGTGTGTGTGTGTATGTATGTTTCAAATTGTACGAGCTTTTGTAGTGTGTTCCACGTATCGTAACATAACATTTGCAGTTTTTTTTTTTTTTTTTTTTTCAGTAGTTTTTGTTGTCGTGTGCTACTAGGCTGGCAATTTGGGGGGTGCGCTGCTTCACTTTTCCAACTGTACTGTAATTTTGTGTGAAGTCCGACTTCTACAGTACACACATGCCATAAGGACCAGTGTTGTTCAGTGGTAATGATAGAGATAAATAATTTGTTTTTACTTTGGCATGTCATTCTGAAAAGGCGATATGTTTCAATCTCATCATCCGCAAAATCCCTGCTCAGAGCGGACTAGAATTTTGAACTCTAATATCTTCATGAAATTTGGACTCAAATGCTTCAATTTTTTGTGTTGATGTTATTTTCAATGCAAATTATTTTTCTAAATAATATAAATAATTTTTTTTTCGGAATTTATTGGGCTTTTGCTTTTAAAAATTAAAAAAGTAAAAAAGTTTAAGATAAAAAAAAATTAATTCTGTCAATAAAATACTAAAAATTGTTGCATTTAAATGCTAAAACATCTAACTACTAGTCACCTTAAATACTATCAAAAACTATTTTGTTAGGTGCAAGTATGTGTTAAAAATATAAATTAACATTTCCAAACCAAATCACAAGGTTGAAATGTACCACACTTAGTGCTACATCTTAGTTGAACAACTGCGGCAAAACGTTGTTGCATCAGGTGTTGTCAAAAACAAAAACCCAGACCATAAACATCGAACTTAACGATTGCAAACAAGTAATAACCACAAGATTTCGATTGTTTGTTGCGTGTTTGAAGCATGAATAAAAAGTATCTGGAAATGTTTCTCACAGCTACACCAAAATCTTTCTAAAAATACTTCAAACAGCATTATATCGATCAAATATCATCAAGGTCAATCCAAGGATACATGTGACCTCAAACGACAATTGATGTCCGATGGCCATTCAGTAAAGATTAGGTAATTTTTTAGGAAAACTTTTGAATGGTATTTACTCACACATTCAGCTCCTCTTTTCAACTTTGGTAGTCATGAATCTAAGTAATGAAACAAGAAAGCGTCTTCCACAACTTAGAATAAAGAGCAATGATTATGTAAAAAAAATCTTTATTAGAGGGCGTTGTCTCTTCATGACCTCTGGTAAATGAAATATAAGTTTCAAAATATTGAAATGTAGCCAAAAAGGTAGTGTCCGTGACCTTTTCTTTTTAGCATAAAATGGATGGAAATGCAAAAAAATAATTATCTAGCATTATAAGTCAAGAACTTCATGTAGTAACATTCTCGAAAGAAACATTTTTCATTCCATTCTCATTTGTATACTTTACTTTATTTTCGCTAGGATTAGTCTATTTTACTAGCGTTAGTCAAAAAATTCGATTTATTTTGCACATGCAAATTTTCACAACTTGTTGTTAACGTGTGAGTGCCTAACCCGATTTAGAAATTTTGGAACAATCGGCCAGCCGCATCTCCAGGATCCTTGAATTGTACGATTGAAAAAATAACTATATAGTTGCAACCGCACATCTTTTAGTCATTGTATAATGTATATGCATGGCTGTAGGTTATAGTACAATGAGGGCGTAAGTAAGCGAGACTCAACTTTTATTTCACTCGGGTCACACTATTACGGTTGAACACTATTTCACACGGGATACAAACAAAACATGAATATATTGATCGATACCTGTGTATAAGTATTAGTTAAAAATACCTATGTAATTAAAATCTGGCAGTCTGTCTGTGGGAATGTGTCTGTGCGCGTGTGTGACTGCAACCCTATCTCCTCCAGACTCAATGCCTTCCAGGTCGATACAGATACTCTTGGATACAGAATATTTGGGGAAAGCATTGCACCTTGTCTTATTCCTTTAAATACTGGCGTGCCAGAAATAAAAATTGAAAACTAGGTATATCATTAAATCGTCAATTATCACACAGGTTGGCACAAAATTTGGGGGACATATAGCCGACAGTCACCAAATTTGGCGAGAAATTGCCAGCAGTTGACAAATTTGGCGAAATATCGCCAAGTCAGTCCTGCTGAAGGCGTTAAATGGGGGCGAAGCCCCCGAACTGCACCTCCGTAGGCGACTAGGCATCCGTGACTATTTCAAATAAATTTAATAACATTTTAATCAAGTTTTCATGTTTTCCCAAATATCATGAAAAAAATTTTAATTTGTTGAGTTTTCCTCGAAACAGTGTATGAAAAAAAAACGGAATTGTTACCTACCTGTAGCATTCACGCCACGATATGAAGTCACGTAAAGTTAACTCATAGTGCTTAAAGTTATCCCAAATGACTAAATCAAAGCTTTGAAATCAGTTAATAATTGAATATTAAACAGTATAACTATACCTTAATTATATATTATTTTAAATGATTTTGAACATTAATTAAGTACAATTTAGAAATGATCACACTTAAATCAAGTCTTATATCCCCCCGAAAATTATGAAATACTATTAACTTGTTGAGCATCCTTCAAAGCAATGTGAAAAAAACTGAATTGTTACTAACTTGTAACATTCACCCCACGATATGTAGTCATGTAAGGTTAACTCATAGTGCTCAAAGCTATCTCAAAAGATTAACTCAAAAGCTTCGAAATCAATCAATAACTCAATACTAAATCAAACATAATTTAATATTCTATCAAGGAGAAAAAGTGACTATTGCAAACAAATGTTCGAAATTCGTTTTAATTAAAAAAGCAGATGATGAGTACCTGTGCCTGTGCTGATAATGAAAACATGAGAGTAATTGCATATTTATGAGATAAATCTGCGTCGAATTTGTAGGATAATTAAGTGGTCAGCTTCATGATTAAATAATGAGCTGGCATAGTACATGGTGGTTCAATTAATTTGCATGTCTTCTTTCCATCATTTAAGCTATAGTTTGCTTCATTTAATAAAGAATCATTATATATTCCAAGTTTGTGCATTGAATTAAAGCACTACTCGTGCAGAAGCGACTGCTAAATTCGTTCTGAACTCTACGGCTGAATTATTTTTCAGTGGAATCCCGTTACAACGGAACTTCAATGAAACGTAAATTTAGTTCACTATGACAGAAATTTCGTTGTAATGGCATTCAAGTAATAAAATGGAAATAAAATCGGGACTGAAAATTTATCTCGCCGATAAGGATGTTTCGTTTTATTGGTGTTCACTGTAACGAGATTTCATTGTAATATTAGAGAAGAGGAACAATACCATGCAATTATAGAGTGCGATTTCTTGCATCATTGGAACAGAGGTTCCCAACCTGTGAGTGGCGACCGGAAATGGGGTCGCAAAGAATTTCTCATGGGGCCGAGATATTATGATATTATTCCTACTTTGATTATACATATTACACAGTTTTAAAACCATTACAGAAGAAAAAAAAATAGTATTTATTTTTCCTTTGTAGCGAAGTTAATAGCGGTTAATTTTATTAATAAAAAGTATGTTGTTTCAATTTTTGTTCAAAAGGTTGTCATTGACAGCCGTTGTTCAAAACGTTGTAACACAGTTGAACGTATTTGGCACTTGCAAAATTTGTTGTCCTTCCGGGTTCTATTCCTAAGTCGGACATGGTCGACTCAGCCGTTCATCCCTCCAGTGAGTCTATAAAATGAGTACCAAGCCTACTTGGGAACCAAACACTGGGAGTTCCACTTTAGGCTGACCACCTAACCGGAACATCTGCCTTGCACCCCAGAGCCCCTTGTTAGGAAAACTGAGTTGAGCACAGTAGGCCTTGACCCTCACTGGCTGTCGTGCCACAGGGTTTGGAAATCCGTTGTCCTAGTTTTGCTGTTTTCGAGAACAGATCGATCTTCCGGATTTTTGGATGGGGTTATTGTTAAATATAATCTCACAAATCTGATAGGGTGTTGTCATAATTTAAGTAATATTAATGTACAAACAGAAGGGTCAGGGGCCCCTGATAAGCATTCAAAGCCAAATTGAAGTTTCCGAAACGCTGTTTAAGACTTTTTTGTGACGCTAAAAACGAGGGGGTCGTCACCAACCCCATGGATATGCCAATGTCTGAAATTGAAAGGATGTATGAAAACATTTCTTTTATTCATTCTGATATCAGAAATAAACTTTCACTGGAAACATCTTCAAAGCTCTTTTTTTGCTATGAAGTGTTGTAAGTCTAATGTTGTAAGTGTATCTAATTGTAAATATTTCAATTTTAAAAATATTTAATAATATTTATTAAAGCTAAGTATAAGGGGTTAATTTGCACGGGAGCTTCTGGGAGCTGAGCTCGTGTTCTTCTTCTCAATAATATGAGAATTTTAGCATTTTAGTCGAAACTCAGGCAGTTAACATGTGGAAATAAGTCCTGAGAACTTAAGGGCTAGTGCACTTATTTTTTTAGAAATTAAGCGCTATTCATTACTTTACAACATGATACGTATAACTTTTCATAAAAGTTGATGCATAATAATAAGTAGTAGAAAAAGTAACAAGTTTAAATACAAATACTTCTCTTGAAATTAAAGTTTTCGTAGTCTTGATCTCTTTGCAGATGCTTTCAAAAAACCCTCCACTGCTCGAAACTACAGTGTGGCTCGGATAAATTGACTTATGACCTTGACAATATGTACCTCTTTTGGGAAAGTTCAGTGGGAGAAGGATACGAATTTGAGTAGGATTTTTTTAACTACTACGAAAGTAATCCTACTCAACTCAGTGCCAATCACCCTTCCCTATTACCCCCAAAACAGCTTAACATTATCAAGGTCACAGTTCAACTTATCAAAGCGGATTTGAGTTGGAATATTTTTGCAAAACTACTGCGAGAGTGAACCAACTCAACTCAGCGTCAATGACCCTTCCCTATTACCCCCAAAAGAGATGAACATAATCAAAGTCATGGCTCAACTCATCAGGGCCACATCATTTTTTCGGATAACGTAGGGGCACATTCAACTCCAACAGAATTCAATCAACTGTGTCTACTAATAGCGCAACCAGAAATTTGCTTTGCCTGACTCACAGGTAAATTTCTAGCTACGCTACTAGTAGGTACAATTCGATCGAATCGAAAACAATCAAGTTAAATGAACCCTTTACTCCACTCCACTCTCGTCCAATCACAAAAGTTATCGTAACACAATAGCATTTTATAACTGGAGATAATCATGCAAATGAAATCTCAGAAATAAAACCGAATAACAAAAAAAAAAATAATAGTGAATAAATTATTCTCACTTAAGGAATGCTTGAACGAGAGATATAATTTTTCACTACGCTGCTTTGCGCCATCTGGAAAACTCACGGTGAAGGAGTATTCTGCTGTTTGATTAATCGCTTTGCGTATTTGCAGAAAATAATAAAAGAATTAACTACCGATCTGAGTAAGGCTCGGAATAACATGCCCTTATTTATATGTCACTGAGGTTTTCAGCGAGTGATGCTCTCCTAGAAATGTGGTTGGTATGCATGTTTTACACTGAGCGCTTTATTTTTGTAGTAATTTGGCACTTAGTACTGCAAAATGATTGTTTTCATTATTTATATTCGAGTTTCATAAAATGTGGTCATGCGTGTGCAGTTTTATACATGCAAATCGACAATGATTTTTTAAAGAGAATTTTTTTCCTTCAATTTACCTACGGTGTTTTGCTTAGTTCTAATCACGCAAATGATTGATAAAAGTTACTTAAAAACGATGAAAAATGAGGATTAGAGGATAAACAGTTTCATTTAAGTTAAACCGAAATTCCCACAAATTCGAAGCAGGTGTCATATTATCATCGCAAATATAAACCAAAAATATTCAGGATCTCCAAAAAGTCCTTGACATAAATTCACAGAAAAGCAACGAATTGTCTTATCAATATAGATGCCTCACTTGCCAAATCGATTAACTCCATAAAACAAAACGTAAAGAATAGTTAAGATGGTGTTATCCATAGGAGTAAATAGGCCCTCGTGTTAAATTTTCTGCCATCATATGGTCAGAAATATACTGAACTAAAACTTTAATATAAATTCACATGCTAAGCATTGATGAAGCACTATTAAAGCAGAAATGATGATTTTTTTTTAAAGTGGAGTTAATCGATTTGGCAATTGAGTCATCCATATGTGGTTTAATGCATCATACTTCACAGGTTCAAGAATTTCTGTGACATCGTAAAAAAGAAATAAAGGAAAGAAAAAGAAAAAAGTGCAATTATAAAGTAATTTAAATTGACGGGCTGTATCGTCACAGAAAGAAAAACAAATTCTTACCGTGACGATACAACCGTCCATGTTAATCACTCATAAGGTTTTTGTGTTTCCTTTTTTTTTTACAATGGCATAAAAAGTTTTTAAACCTATGAAGTATGATGCAGCAAACCACATATCGATAAGACAATTCGTTGTTTTTCTATGAATTTTTTTAATCTGTCAAGTACTTTCCAGACACCGTATGTTTAAAAACAAAAATCATAGTTATCAGCGCTGAGAGCACATGAAAAAAAAAATTCTGAGAAAATTTGGTCTTGTAATTGGATGATACTTCATATTATATTTTCTATCTGACCAAAAAGATAATTAAAACTAGAATAAAACAAGCAACACAAATAAATGAATTTTTCTTTTTGTTTTTATCAAGCGGAAAAAAAAGCATTATACCCTCCCGAACAAGCTTTTATAAATAAGACTTTCTTTTCTCCAAATGTGCATTTAACCCTCCAAAACTTGCATCAAAATGTGTACCTGAGAACTCGCGAGTGAGAGTTTTTCTCACACTATTTCCCTCAAGCTCAACAAGAATGTGATATGTTATTGTTTTATCATTTATTTTACTCCATTTAGTGGCATATCTAAAATAATTTTTCATGAAACAAAACAAAAATAAGTTTTTGACACATTATCCGCGCTCTGATGAGAAAAACACTCCCATTTCAACTACTCCGAGTAGCAAATCGCCTCCTGCGACAGTCAAAGATTTATCATTGTGACACACTTCGGGTAGCAAGAGAAGGTTACAAGGAGAAGCTATAAGTTGGACAAACCTAACCTGGTAGCATACAAACAACCTTTATTCAGATAGGGACCTTTTAATAGTTTTGGGACTCCTGATTAGCCAACTGACGCAAATAAGTCGGTTTTCCCCATCCAACGAATATGAACAAATTTCGTTCCTCAGAAGTTTCGAATTTACGAATTGAACGTTTTTACCTTCTACCCCCTTTGAAAAATGTCTAGAAAATTTTGTTCCGAAATGAACCAATTATTAGCTTTAAAGAAGATGGATGACGTTTTTAACGTGACAGCCAATCAGCAGTCTCCACATTTCTTACTGGTCTCCAGGTAAGGTAAAGGTTGTTTAAATGCAACCTGGCAGCATTGTGAAGGCTACGCAGATCCTAATCACATGACGCTGCCAGGTTAGGTTTGCCCAAACTATAGAGAGAGCAGCACCTACCCCCTCTGACGTTAAATACCAGACACATACTTTTTTGCTTCTTTGTGCTAGTATTTTTCTCACGGTATGAGTTTTAGAGGGCTAACAAATTATTTGACTTGGAATAAACCGATATCCTTCATGGAGACTGCCAAATGCCATATTTATATCAGAACAAATTTTCCTCGCAATTTTTGTGGCAAAATTTCGTGATAGCAGTTTTATTTATGGAAGCAGTCAAATGTCATTTTTTATCCAGAACAACTGTTTATTTGCAACTCTCATCACAATTAATAATTTTGTAGCAACTGATTCATTCATGAAGATAGTCAAATGTCATTTTTAGTTTGGAGCAACTATTCCTTACAATTCTTATGGCTATCTATTTAAAAAAAATAAATAAATACAATCTCATTTAGTAGATTTTTTTTTTTTTTTTTTTTTTTTTTTTTGTGGTCCACTGAGTTTTCAGGCGTGCTCTCCCAATCAGCACTGTGTTACGAAATGCCATATCACACTCCGGAAACAGTCGAGACACAATTTAAAAATACGTATAGCGTTCGAGAAAATCAAGGTTTTGCGCAATACTACTTTTAACTGATTTATTCTCATCTGAAATACTACAATACGAACAAACATTTGAATATATTCACTCTGGTTGGTTTTTGTAGTCCAAATTAATGATATATACTTAAAGCTTGAAAAATGTTCTTCTAAAAAGTGAAATTTTAATGGTGTGCCACTGATGATAATACCTGCGCTGCCACGCACCAGTCATGTAAACTAACTTTGTGACAGTTTTGTGGCAGGAAACGTCATTAAACTTTCATTTAAAATATATAGTTTTCACATTTGTTTGTCTGACTGTTTTTCCAAATTTTGGAGTTGTGTCACTTTGGTTGCCGGGATGAGATATATTGGATTAAGAGATGTTACTAATTGTAAAAATAGCTTAAAACTACATACTAAGCATGGATTTCTCTGTGGCGAAGTTTATCCCCTTGTTGAAAGGAAAAGCTAACTGTGCATAGATTAAATTCAAAAGCCATTTATTTTCGATTAAATAATTTATTTAATAGTTTAAATTTTGCTATAAGTTATAATTGTTATTATCATTCTTATCAAGTAACGTGTAAACTAGACTACTTTACATTGCAGAAGTTTTTTCCGCATAACAGAATATCAAAAGTTACTAAAGATTTTCCAACAATTCTTGACTGTATAACTAGATATCAGTTATGAATAAAGTGGGGAATCAACGTAAGTAAAGCACAAATTCTCAAGAAAATACGGCATATGTCTCCTCAGCATATTCTTGAGAATTTATGCTTTATTTACGTTGGTTTTTCACTTTATTCATATTGTAGCATAAAGCTTCTTTGATCATTTTTCATTTCAATATCCTACACCATGTGATTTAAATGAACAATTTGTGAAGTGTCAACATGAGTGCAGGAGTACAGTACAGAGTGAAATGCATGTAATGTTCTCAACATTTAACTAGTTTAACTTACGGGTTGGTTTTTTTTTTTTTTTTTTTGTAACTTAAAGTATGACGATGTAATGTGTACTTAACCTCAGCATTATATTTCTTGTGTATTCCACGAAATTTAGCAAATGAACGAAGGAATTTTTCTAATGATGTTTGTATTATTTATTTATGTACATGTGACTCAAACAGTACCATAAGTGACACACATACACATATCTATATTTTGGAACAACAGCAGCCAATAGTAAAAAAAAGCAGTTTTTCAAAAAGTGGTCTGTAAAGTTCTCATATTTTCAGTGGGTCGATAGAATGAAAACCAAGCGTGCTTGGGAACTAAACCCTGGGGTCCCACGTTCGGTTGACCACCTAACCAGAATATCTGCCATGTACTCCAGAGCCCCCTATCTCGTAAACTGAGAGGGGCCAGTAGGCCTTGGTCCCTATGGGCTGTTTTGCCACTGAGTTTACTTTAGTTTTAAAGTTTCTTAATATTTCCTGGGTCTAACTTTGGCGCCCGATTCCAGCAAAATTTTAAGCTCTTTAAGAGCTTAATGACCCATGTACATTAGAGTGTACGTATACTTTTAAAGGTACTTAATTACAAGGGGCATTGATTATTTTAGTTCTAAATAAAAATACTGATTATTGAAAAGAAATATCTTTAGGATATTGGTAAATGGGATTACAATACCTTTACTAGGACGTTGCATGGCATTGATTGTTGATGCACTAAAGAGTTAACTACACTATAAAAAAAAGCCATTAACTAGAAAATCTCTAGGAAACTTGGGGCTTCCATAAATGTATCTAGTAATGATACTTATTCTTCTTAAGTAACGTTATAACCATACAGCTTCTTTTTAAGTAACGTTAAAACGACACAGCGTCTTCTTAAACAACATCGTACCGTCTAAAGTAGGGTCAGGTGGGGTGGAAAGGGTATAAAAACAGGCATTTTTGAAATGATTGTCTAACTATTCAATTTTGATATCCAACAATTAAAAAACCTTAACTGAGTTTTTACATTTCAACAATACACTTCACATATCCATAGTTATTATTACTGAAATAATTTTATTATTTAGTGAAAAAGCTATTATTTCAAAGTCTGTTTTTATACCCATTCCTCCCCATGGGGTGAGGTGAAGTGGGTAGTATTGTTTTAAATTAAATTTCAGAGTGGAAACATGAATTTATTTATTATTTTTTCACAAAAATATATTAGTATAAGGGTAAAAATCTATTAGTCTATAATTTTACTGCAATTAAAGGTATAATGGCCACGATTATTGAGAATTGGCTGACTTAGGTTTGAGATGATCTGTTTTTCTTCAATCTCCATTTTCACTTTATTGGAGAAGGTGAAAAAATTTCCCATCTAAGACTTCTTAAGAATTTTTACAACATAAGCACAAGTATATAAAGGTTCTAGAACTTGAGCAATAAAATACTTTTTAAATTTCTTAACACTGTATTCAACTGGCACCCAATCTTCTGTACTTCAACATAAGCTTAGTGGAATGGGAGTTTGATCAGATTGATTTTCAATCTATTTAGTCAGCTCTGACGTTGTCTAGTCGTTGTATGGCGGTAGGCAAATGATAATTTCACTATCGATAGCATGCTTTACAGTTTCATAGATCAGCCTGGCTTGCATGTCTTTTCAGATGCCTTGCAAAAAGTTTGAATTATTCTTTAAAGATTGTGTCTTTCATCCAACCAGATTTAATGCAACCATGAGCAACTCCATAACGTAAGGATTTCAGAATATAAAACTTTTGATAAAATGAACAACTTACTTCAGAGAATAACTTTAAATGATAAAAAATGTTAATTTCACAGCCTATGTCAATAAGCCTAATATTATACACATTCCACCCCACTTAAAAAATTTTAACATATTTCTTAGAATGTATGGAATTTTTCTTTTCTGATTTTTTTCATTCGACAAAGGAGACTTCCTTTAATGAAAATAACAGCAATAGAATGCTATCTAAATACAAACAAAATCCTGAAAACAAAGTTTTAACGATATCAATTAATTTTGATTTTTACAATATAACTTACAAGAAGGGCTGCCACGAAACTGACTGCTTCCATTCAGTTTTTTCTTGAACCAAGATAAAGTCAAACTATTGTAAATAACACGAGTGTTTATATTTTTTTGAAAAATTATTTTTCTTTTCTGTAACTCGAAAGATAAATAAACTACCCATTCTAACCCACCTGGCCCTAACATTGTAACAATACAGCTTCTTCTTAAGCAGGGGCCAATCCAGGATTTTTTTCTCGCTACCTATTTTTGTGAAAGTATTGCATCATTCTATTTTTGTGAAAGTTTTTTTATCAGCATTGTTTTTGTGAAATTTTAGAGACATGCTAATTTTTATAAAACAAGTAGTGGAACAAGTAAAATTTTAGTTTGAAAAGTGTAAATGTCATCTAGTATTATTTTTAACATGTTTCGTTTTTTGGGTGGGGGGGGGGAGCTAAAAACCTAAGAAGTACCAAAAATACCATCGTCATTTCAGCTTAATGGGCTATGTACTGTGTACAATATAGGAAATTATGAGAAAAACAGTTCCCCAAAATATGCTATAAGATTGTGATGATATTGCATAAATACACTTTGGTGAGAAACAGCTAAAAATGAGTTCAAATACCACAAAAAGGTTTCTATTCAAGCAATTGTTCATATAAACCTGCTTAGAATTTTATTTTATGAGTAAATTTTGTTTTGAATAGAGAAACAAATTTTATATTTTAAAATCCGAATTTTTGTGAAATTTACGATGTTTTTGTGAAGCTACTGATTTTATTACTTGATTTTTGTGAAAGTACCGATTTCAAAACAAGATTTTTGCGAAGGTACCGAAAAACGGTAGCAAAATCAGCCTGTATTGGGCCCTGTTAAGTAACATGTAATAAAAGGGGAGAGTGTTGTACCTATGATGGGGGAACCTGAAATTAGCAGTGTCCCCCTTGGGACACTGCTAATTTCAAAAAAAATCTATTTTTATCAGCCATGTTTTTGTAATCTTTTATAGAAAACTTCGCCACTAAATGGTGCCATCGTAAAAATCAGAATCAAATGAGTAAAATTGACGATTTTGTGAGAGAAAGAAAATTTCACGACTCCGAAGTAATTTTCCTCATTTTTATTTCATTTTCTGTCTTTGTATTTGTAAATTTAATCAACGGAATTTTATTTTGTTATAAGAGAGAAGTAAGGGAACATGGGGCAAAGTGAAATGGCGAAATATTTACTCTGCTTTTAGTTCCACCTATCTGGTATTATTTTAACTATATAGTACTATATGTAATCTATTCCAGTCAGGAAAAAATACCGCCGAAGATTAAAGCGTTTGGTAAAACAGGCAATTTTAAAAAATTGACTCATATTGTAATAAAGCTTTGATACATATACAATCAATTAAAATAACTTTGAAACATCAACTTCGCCTTGCTTCAATGTTTATTATATATTTTTTCAGAAACTTTTATGTAAAATAACAATTGAAAGATCTTACGAAGAAGTTTGAATGGTTTTCGGTGAAGATTATGTGCGGTGCAGAAAGAAAATAAAAAGTTCAAATACCGAACTTAAGATCTTACCAAATTCAAAAATTTGTTCTTAAATTTTCTAAGCATCTGTGCTGGCGATTGAAACTAAGTAACTCATTTCAGAAGTATTTGAATATAAAGTTTTCAGGAATAACTTACTTGCATTGATAAACGGCAGTATGTTTCAACAAAAGAACGTTTCTTGGTCGTAATGAACAGAATTTTGAAAACCGAATTCCTAAGTCTGTTTTTTCTTCCTTTAAGAGAATGAAAAAACAGGTTCTTATTCAGACGTAAGGAGAAAACTTCTGTAAAATAAAAATCTTTTCGTTTCCCATATCATCATACAATCTTTGGAATTTGGACAAGTCCAAGCAATTTCAGAAATATAATAAAACTCAACAGTCACTGAAAAATCTGGATATTTATTTGAAGATTTAGATATTTAATCATTCATTGTGTTTATGAGAATAACACCTACACGTTTAGCACGTTGTAGCTTTTTGCTTTTCTGCGGATTTTGGGTGAGATCTTACTGCTTTACAAATAGCTTTACTAAACGATTGTGGAGATCCATATGGAAAATCAGCAGCATTTGAAGAGGCGGGAGAATTTCTTGCAAGTTCAATTTCCTTTAGTTTCTTTTTTAACCTTTGAATTCTTTTTCTGTCTCGCTCACACTTTCTAAGATATATGAGGTCGTCTTGTGTCATCTGTTCCCGCGTCCTTTTCTTCAATTCAGATATTCTTTTATTCTCCTCTTTCTGAAAATCTGGGTTCTCTTTTTTCAACCTTTCTCTCATTTTTTTCATTCTACTAGCACTTGTTGAAGACATCTTTATGTTCTAAAACCAAAATTAAATGTAAATGCGAAAATGAAGGAAATATTCAAACAAAATCTAACATTAGAAAGCAAATGTTGGAAAAATAATTATTGAAACTTTAGAGCATTTTTAGTTTTCATTCAAATATACTTACCATATGTCGCATTGTGGAAAGAATTTTATATTTATTTTAATAAGCGCATTATGAAGTCTTCTTCATTCACGCGTATTTAATGATTTTAAAAAATGGTTAAGGATTGATTGAATTATCCTAACTATAAAGTTTTTTACAAAAAAAAGTTTACGTCTGCAAGAACACTTTTTTGAGTTCCAATCGTTAGCTAGATAGAAAATTGAAATCTTTTTTTCCTTCTCTTCAGTTGAGCAGATGGATTTCTCTCGTTTGCGGGATTAAGACTCTAAATACGACCTGTATGCTTCGTGGAATCTAATGCAACCAGCGAATTACAAAAATTTGATCACTGTTGCATATTGTTGATATGTTTGAGATCTTTATTGCTGCATACTGTTTATCCTGCTCAAAATCTTAACTGCTGCATCTTGTTGATGGACTTAACATCTACAACATTGTTGTACATTCTTAACGTCGTCTAAAACGTTAACGTCGTGTTGATGTTCTTGAGATCTCCAATCTTGTAAATTGTTGATGCATTTCAGATTTCACTACTGCTTATTGTTGAAGTTCTAGGTATCTTCTCTGTCTCATATTATTGATGTTTTTCAGATCTTCATTACTTTGTTTTATGGGTTAGCTTTCTCATCGTTAAATACCGTTGACGTGCACGGAATCTTTACTGATGCATATTAGTGAGATCCTCGTTGCTTCGTGCTATGGATGTGATTGAGATCTTAACTGTTTCGTTTTGTTAATATGCTTGAGACTTCACTTTTGCATATTGTTGCTGGGCTTGAGATGTTTACTGCAGCATATTGATGATGTGCTCGAAATCTTTACTGCTGCATATTGTTGACTTACTCGAAAACTTTGCTGCTGCACATTGTTGATGTGCTTGAGATCTTCACTGCTACCAATTGTTAATGTGCTTGAGATCTTCACAGCTTCATATTGTTGATGTGCCTGAGGTGTTCACTGCTGCATATTTGTGGCTTGAGATCATCGCTGCTTGCTCTAAAACGACTAATTGCAATATTCTCCTAAGATGTCAGATGAATATGTAAAAGAACATAGGTACATGGTACCCCATATTGATACGTACCGAAATGTTGGGTGACTTAATCCTATTATATTATGCAACATAAATTTATAAGACTATACAAAAACTGTAGCTATTATATAAAAATTGCATTTAAAGCTTTACTAGCATGTGTGGCCTTCTTTATTACTGCATAAATTAAATGTGGTCTCCAGCGATAAAAATATTCCTCATTTTCAGTATACCGGAAATGCCAGTTTGTTTTCTAATGAATCCGCGATTCATTATCTAGACGATAGCTTCATGCGATTCCTGGTGGAAGAGTTCTTACAAAGTGAAGCGTAGGTTAAGAGTGTGCGAACCCTAGGTTTTTGAAGCTAATTTGGTACTGATTTAAGGAGAAGTGCTTTGAGGGAGTGCTTGGTAAGTAGAAAAATGTTGAAATAAAATCATAAAATCATCCACTTCAATGTTAAAAAAAAAACCCTAATGCATCACACTAATTTGGGACGAAAATTTCGACCTAAATATAGTCTAGTTTGGTTAAGTGAGAGTTAAGTGCATTTCAGAACTTTTTCAGAGCTTTTATATATATATATATATATATATATTATATATATATATATATATATATATATATATATATATATATATATATATATATATATATATATATATATATATATATATAAATATATATATATATAATGTTTTGCTTTTCATGGAAAGTTTTGGAACAAAGAATTATCAGGTTTTCATTACCAGCCTACAGTATGTAAATTATTCCAAAATTTCTACACTGACTGTGGTGCAGTCATCAAACAGTCCCCAAAAAGAAAACATTATAAAACAATTCTCCTTTCTTCTACATGCAAGCTGCTCAATCAAATGAAGACAAAAGTAAAAGAACGGTGTTGAGCGATCAATATCTGGTGGATACTTTCCGAATCGCATCACGTTCTTTCTGCTTTAAGTTTAAGCCTCGGCCAAGTTTCTCTTTCCGGAATATAATGTGCATTACTTTCAGTATAATTACATGTTCTGTTTCACGCTGCATTTATTTTGATTTACGAAGAAAAAATGCAATGTATATTGTTTGATTCACAAACCAGTTTTACGTGTACAGAGTCTGGCAGCATAACTTTCTTATTTTGAAATGCATCAAAACCCATTTTATGAATCATAAGGTTTTTTTCTTTAAGTAAAAGTGCATAGATGAAATTTTGTTTTACGCGTTTTTGAAAATTAGGTAGGTGTAATGACCCCTCCCCTCCCCCTTCAACCCCACCCGTATTGCCCATTCACTGTTTGATGAATTTGACTTGGGGAAACATTTGGTTCAAACAGGGTGGAGAACGGCTTACACTTCAAAGGCATCAATGAATTTTGAGGGAATCCTTCCCGGAGCGGTTTATCTCAAAATAATCGCGTTTTCGAAGTACAGCATAACTCCAGTTATCTGGTTCAATTGGAATCGGATCCCATTTGGGTATCAAAAATTTGAATAATTGAATTTTGTTCGGAAAAAAGGTAGGGTAACGGCACCAGTAACAGACAAGGGTCTAGTAACAGACAGTCATCAATTTGGATTTAAATAATAAGAAGTTTCGGAGGGTAAAATTGATGTTGCTGTGGCCCATGAATACGGTGTAACCATCTAGTGTTATCAGAGTGAATTTTATGATCCAGTTCGTATTTACAAGGCAGGTTATGAACAGACACTACCAGATCAGCTGGTGTTTTATATTCATTTGAATTTAATAAAAAGGCCTTAGTTCTAAAAATAAAGAACTTTTGCGAAATTTAGAAGAGAAAAAAGGAATTTTGTCCATTACTCATCATTTCCTCATCCTATCTGTTACTCGGTATCATCAGATTTTTCGGCGTCTGTTATTGGGGGGTCGGATCTTTTTTCGAAATTGAGCAAATAAAAATAGAATTAACTAATTCAGGGGTTCCAGAAGCAGCCAAACGTTGGATGAGATGTAGTTGCATATGAGAGAAATAGTTTAAAAAGTCTAAATACATTAAAAGGCGCAGAAAATTGATTTAGCCTCAGAGCGATGTCTTAAGCATGTCTGTTACTGGTGCCGTTACCCTAACTTAATCAAGTATTGAATGTATGTTGAAAAAATAGGAGAGAAAAAAAACTATTTTTAAAGAAAGAGAGCTTTTAATTAATCAAATGAAAAGGCAACGCTTTTACTTGTTAAGTATATTAACAAGTGCTGTAAATTTGTACAGTATATATTCACTCATCGTACTTTAAATGAAACTCATTACTTGCTAGATACCTCTGCCCTAGCAAACTGTTTGACTAGTTTCGTGGAAAGAATAGTGCTTGAACAGAATCATTATTTTGCGAATCGCATTCTGAAACCGATTCGGATTATCAGCGATTCGAATGTTTGGAGTTCTACTGTACCCAGCCTGCTATTCTTTTGTTGTTTTTATGCGATTTTTTGAAATACCGCGCTGATGACACAACAGTCCAAGTACTCGACAAGATTTGTAAGTCAACATTCTGGCAGAAATGGCCACCAGGCTCGCTGTATGCCAGAAGGAGTCATGAAAGAAGCTATAAAACATGTTATTCAGTGTATAAACGACGGGGAACGTCACTTACCTGATGTAATGTTCAAAACTACGTAAAATAAAACTTCAGACACGCAACTTTTTCATTAAAAGAATAACAAAATATTGCGATACATAAAATGAGTTTAAAGCGTTTTGAAATAAGACAGTTATGCTGCCACTGCAGTAAAATTACACCACTCAAATTATTTTTAAACACGTATCTAAAAAAAAAAAAGACGCGTTGAATTTGAGCCTATCACGAGAATAAAATGAAGAAGTAATTGTAACCGACTTATGTTTCCGAAACAGAACTTATAACAATTTGTATAAAATATTAAACATAACTAAAACCATAACTGCTTCTTATGGTTTTAGTTATGTTTAATATTTTTTATGCACTACAGGTTTATTTATATATATTTTTCTAAACGAACTCAACTAAAAAATGACGTAAATTGTATCCAAAAAATTGTATCCAGAGCTTAAAAATAAGCAAAAAACGTTTTGTTTTTTTTATGAGCACCAGAATAATTTCTTGAGTACTCCTTGTTTAACTTCTGTAAGTAAAAAACTAATGAATCAAATAAAATCATCTACAAAAAAATTACTCTTATCGCAAGAAAGAAATGAACACTTAGTCGTGTTGTACGATCATGAGCTCCAAAGACAACTATCTGCAAAAATATTTTTGTTGAAAACATTGAAGCATGTATCAATTGTAAAATGTCCTATGGCCACGGACAAAATAAAGAAAAGAACATCTTTAACTCTTGTATTTTCAGTTCAATATTACTTAAAAGCTTTAAAATCTTAATAAATTTTTGACCTTTTATTTCCTGGGAACTTCTGAAATTTTTTATTAGTTTCCTGATTGCCCATTTCTCAAGTAAAGAATGAAACTTCTACTTTATATTAGATTTAATATTACTGAATATTTTTTTTAAATGATGTCAACTCTCTAAAATCTGAAAGGCTTCGAGAAATTTGCTTCAGGAAACAGATTTTTTTTTTAATAAAGTATCTTCATTTTTTTTACAGTAGAAATATTTGTGTCATTCATTGTAAAAGTGGTGTAACTCTATATTTTTAAACTGCGTACTTGTTTACTAAATGATATCACATTTCGTTACATCTTTCAGTGTTAATGCGAAGCAAAATATTTTTCGATAAATAAATATCAATTGACAAGTAATGGTAGGTGAACACTTGTAGCTTTTTTCTTAAGAAAAATTCGCTAAGAATCCTATATAATAAGGCATAGTAAAATCATTTACATGGAGATAATTCACTTTCACAATGAGCTGTCCATTTCTGAGTAAAGCATTAATCGTATCAAAACATATTTATCCTCCCCTCATCCCCCGTCCTCCCCCCCCCTTTTTCAAATAAAATCACATGCAGGATAAATAGTTAATTGAATATAATCCAAAAGATTTTAACAGACTCTATTTTTATGTATATATTATTAATCACAGTATTTCATATTTGGCTCCTTTCTAAGAAATAATTTTCTGCTTCCTTAAATACACAATGAATTAAGTGAAACTTATTTTGAAAAACCATTTGACATATAGGGAATTACCATATGGCTTTTCAAACATAGCGTATTACATAGCGTAACCATATGGTACATAGCGTCGGTAGAGCATTCGGAAGCGCGATGTTCCGATACCGGAATAGTACCGATACGGAAAAATAGCGTAAAGATAGATCTAAGCAAAGGCCATAGGCTCTATTTCTGCTTTACCATAAGAGGCAGTGAGAAGCAAAGGGCTGTAAGTGACAAAATTAAAAATTTGGAACCACAATTAACTCGAAACTTTAAATAGTCCACTAACATCCTTTTGTTTCTCACTACCTCATATGTAGTTCATTTGTAAATAACAGTGTTAACAGTGTTTCTTTATTTATTTAACAACAGACTGAAACTTTTCAAGTTTCTTAGTGAATTGAAAAAAAGAAGTGTACATACTGATGAATAGAATAAATCGAAGCACAGAATTCACAATAATAAATTTCAGTCAAGGCTAACCAAATAAAATTCGATTTATTAGTAGACTATGAATAGAATTAATTTGTATTCACCCAAAAACGCACACGCAAGCTGAACGCTCTTGGAGTGAAGAAAAAAAGCACAACAAAACAAAATAAATTACAACGCGAAAAAAAATCAAAATATTTTAACTGTTGCCACTACTACTTAGAGAAATTATGCAGATTAAGTTAAGAATAAAAACACAGAGGAAAAAAAAATTAGCCTTACAAAAAGGAAATTTTCAGATTTTACGGTAATTATATTCACATAGAAAAATAATAGCGTGAAATGGAACAACGCTATTTTCTTTGCTCTTCTTTTGTTTGTTCTTGCTGTAACAAACATATACAATATAAATACTCGAGTAATTAAAACCACTAATCGTACTTTACTATTTTTATTTTTTTTTATTTATTTATTTATTTATTTATTTATTTATTTTTTTTATTTATTTATTTATTTATTTATTTTTTTTTTTTTTGAAATGTTTTTATTTTTTATTTTTTGAGTTACTATAAAAATAAGAGAGCATGAAACAGAAATATTAGTGAGATAAATGTTAATTGTAACGCGCCCGACATTTTACGGTTTTCTGAAAAATGAACTTTACTTTTCCTAATCAAATGACAAACAGAATGAACGGGTATGAGCTGGAGTAAAAATAATTTCACAGTAAAAATGTTTTAATTTAAAAACACTAATTATAATACAATATACTAGATTGGTGTTTTCTAAAGAAAATTTCCATATCCTAAACAAGCAATAAACAAAATAAACATATTAGTTCCAAAAAAAAAAAAAAAACTACAATTCTAAAAGGAGTTTTTGGTAGCAGAACATAAATTGTAGAATAACATATCCGACTGTATTTTATGGAAAATTTTCGTTTGTTTAAGTGGGTGCTGAGCGAAATGAACATAACTTTGAGGAAGCTACTGTTGTAACAAAACTAGTACTTGTAGAAGAATACTAATTTAGTGTACCCCATTTGACTGTTTATAAAGAAAATTGTCTTTTTTTTTTTTTTTTTTTGAATTAGTGCTGAACAAAATGAACATGCATACCTCTGAGGAAACTACTGTTGTAATAAGAATAGAGTTGATGTATAACTCTGAGGAAACTATTGTCATAAAAAGAGTAGTGATAGTAGAAAAATACTAATTTAATGTTCCCTATTTGTCTGCTTCTAAAGAAAATTTTCGTTTATTTAAATTGGTGGTGAACTAAACGAACATGTATAACTCTGAGGAAGCTACTATTGCAACAAGAATAGTGTCGGTAAAAGAACACTAATTTAATGTATTCTATTTCGCTGTTTCAAAATAAAATTTCTATTTATCTGAACTAGAAATGAGCAAAATGAGCATTGAACTCTGGTCCTGTATCATTTAGTGGTTAGGGTAGCTTTCTCCCAGAGTCCTGGCGTGGGAAAAACAAATCGCTTCTCTTCCGCGCTGTATGGGAATCCGAACCAGAGAACCACACGAATTTAAAAAAAAAGTGAAATAGGTAGCAATGGAAAGAACATATTAAGGTACTTTTCTGATTCAAAAGTTATTTGCCCTCGTGTCCCCGTTATCGAAATATAAGGTCTTGAAGTCTGCCGAACTGCAAAGAAAAGCTCTAAACGTAAAGACTTGGTGAGAATTGAAATTTCCATGCGATTTCACCGTCTCTGCATATTTCAGGACATCCATTTGCGAAGCGTGTGGAAAGTGTCTTTCCATTACTCAACGAAACTCGCTAAATTTGGCGACTTTTCTTAAAATTTCAGCAGACTTTAAGGTAGTATATTTTGATAACGGGGTCATGATAGTAAAGAATTAATGAGTCCAGAAACATTTTTTACTATTCGTTCAGTTGCCACCAATTAAATTGTTTCTTATTATTACACTATTGTTTAGTTTCCTTGTAAAGATTCAAGCTGAGCGGTTAGAATGTTAGTGGAGAAGGGTAACTCTGAAGAATTTATTATAACAAGGACATTTGGCAGGAGAATTAATAGTAATGTACCATATTTGACCGTTTCTAAGAAGTTTTAATTTTTTATCAGAATTAGTACTAAAGAGAATTCACACATATTACCTTGCAGAAAAATACATTGTTTGCCCTTTACAATTACAAGTCATGATTTTCAGTTTAAAAAGATGCATGGGTACTAACTGTAAGAAATCTACTATCACAATAAGAATATTTGTTGGGAAAGCGCTGATTATAATGTACCATATTTAACAGGGGGGGTTCGGATAAAAGGGGGCTTTTTATTTCGCTCAACCCATACGCAACAGTATAAATAGACATTAACTTTCAGAAAAATATTTTCACCGCAAAAGTATTTGGCACATGAGTATTGATTATAATCTGACAGTTTCAGAAAAAGACCTTGTTAGAAGATCATCCAACGAAATGCTAATTTAGTTCTGTAAATGGTATTTTACAAAAAATGGATTTTGCATAAAAAATGAACTGTTACAAAAAATGTCATTGACCTAAATGTTAAAAATATCTTCCAAGAAACTTGATTGTTTCTTCAAATCCGTTCGTGTTTTCTTTTTTATTATTATTGTTATTAGTAATTATTAAAGTTCGTAATGAATTAAAGGGATAGCTATACCTGATATAAAACAGTCGCTTTTGCTGCATAAGCAAATAAGAAACTGGGTTAAAGCACAATTGCATTGCGTATTTTTAGCTGTTTTAAAGAGAACTTTTCTCTTACCTGACACAACACAACGAAATGGTGATAAGAACAATTTTATTCATAAAAAAAAAGCAAGAAAGACTTTCACCTCAAAACCGATTGCGCCCTTCCACGGAAAAACGGTTATTTTGTCGCGCACGTGACAGCTCATATATTCCGTTAAAAATACTAATTTACAATGGTAATGAACAAAATGTTGTTGCTTCAGAAATCACGAACGTATGGAATTTCTCATGCGAGAAATTTTGTCAACACACACCTATTAAAATTATTACTTTTTAATGAAATCTACGTATGAGCTGCCACGAGCGGGATAAAGTGGCGGCTTTTTCGTGGAATAGCCTAATGTTTCAAAACACTAAAATATTCTAAAATATTTCATCATCTTTTTTAAAGATTATCTATCACTTATTTTAAATACCATAATTGAAAAAAGAGTTTAAAAAATTAATTTGAATTTTGACATCTTGAATTTAAATTATGTTTTTCGCAATCAGGAGTGTGTGCATGCAGGCGTGTGTGTTTGTGTGTGTGGGGGGGTACGTGTGTTTGTGTGTAGTGGGTATGTGTGTAAGCATGTGTGTTTGTGTCTGTGCACTGGTATGAATGTGTGGGTAGTTGTGTGAATGTGTGTGTGTATGTTTTTGTGTGTGTGTGTATGTGTAGGTGTCTGTATGTATGCGTGTATGTGTTTGTGTATGTATGTGTTTGTTTGTGTGTACGTGTGCGCGTGTGTGTGTAGTTGTGTATGTGTGCGTGTGTGTGTGTAGTTGTGTATGCGTGTGTGTAGTTGTGTATGTGTGCGTGTGTGTGTGTAGTTGTGTGTCTATGCGCGTGTGTGTAGGACATGGGTGCAACCTGGAGACGGCTTTCGGCTATAGGAGCAGCATCGTGAGGAGCCGGTCGACGGTGATGGTGCAGAGGGTGGCGGTGGGAAAATAAAATGATAGGACGCCAAAAACAGTCAAATGAAAGCAATAAGCAATCGTGATTGCTCAAAAAGAAAAGTTAGCTGAAGAAAATGCTTTTACAAAGAAAATATATCTTTGAACCCTACAGTTGCTGTTGTAATACATTCGGTTATTAAAACTATTTTTTACTTTTTTTAAATAATGTGATGAGAAAAATATGTAATTAATGGAATGAGTTACTACTAGAATGAAACATCTATGAAGAAAAGAAAATTAAAATGAGGAAAAAATGGATTTAATTTTCTATCTCATCTGGCTATTTTCTGGTTATTACTAGCATTCATTTGATGCAATGGGATGAGTGAAACGAGTATATAATCGTTGGAATAGTTTTGAACGAAATTCTTTGAAAAATTAAAATATTATTAAAAACTACAGAAAACCATTGTTGTAGTTTTATCATATTTCTTGGTTTTCTTAATGTTATTTTACATTATTTAAAACAGTACAATAAGAAACCGGGTAGTCAATGATATGAAGAGTTAAAATGAAATTCCTATGAAGGAAAAAAATAAATATGAGGGGGGAAAAGATTTAGTGTAGAGTTACGTCACTTTTTGCTATTTTCTAGATGTTGTTATCATTCATTTAAAGCAATACAGTAAGTAAAATGAGTATATAATCTTCTGAAGAGTAATACAAAAAATTCTTTAAAGAAATAAGGCAAAAATTTGCTGGAAAATCATTGTTGTAGTTGTAACGTATTTATCGATTTTCTTAAAGTTATTTTCATATTTTTAAAAATAGTACGATAAGAAACAGAGGTAATTAATGGAATGAATTGCTAGAATGAAACTTCTATGAAGAACAAAATGTTAAAATAGGAGGAAAGCAGATTTATTGTCGTTAAGTCGCATTTGGCTATTTTCTTGACACTATCATCATTCATTTGAAGTAATACGACAAGTAAAATGGATAGGAATCGTTTGAATGGTTTTAAAGAAAAAATTCTTCAATAATAAAAATATGGAGAAATCATTGTTGTAGTGGTAAAATTTTTCATTGTTTTCTAAAGGTTATTGTTATATTATTTTAAATAATACAAAAGAAACAGAGGTAATTCATTAATGGTATGAATTGTAAGAATGAAATTTCTATGAAGAAAAAAATCAAAAAGAGTGAAAAACAAATTTAGTGCAGTTACGTCACGTTAAATACTTTCTAGATATTATTAGCATTCATTTCAAGTAATATAGTAAGTAAAACGAGTGTATAATCGTCTGAATAACATTTTAAAAAATCTTTGAAAGAATAAAACATAAAAACATTTCGGAGAAATCATTGCTGAAGTTGTAACGTATTTGTTGGTTTTCTTAAGGTTATTTTCATATTTTTTAAAATGCTACGATACGAAACAGTGGTAATTAATGGAATGAATTGCTAGAATGAAATTCCTGTGAAGAACAAAATGTAAAAATGAGGAAGAAACAGATTTTTAGTGTAGCTCTGTCGCAAGTGGCTATTTTCTCGATATTATCATCGTTCATTTGAAGTAATACGTTAAGTAAAATGGATATATAATAGGCTGAATAGTATTTAAAACAATTCATTGAAAGAATAAAACATATAAATACGTGGTGAAATCATTATTGTAATTGTGACATATTTATTGGTTTTCTTAAGGTTGTTTTTATATGAAATTTCTACAAAGAAAAACGGATGCAAAAATGATGGAAAAAACAGATTTAGTGTAGTTACGTAACATTTGGCTGTTTCCCGGATATTATTATCCTCATTCATTTCAAGTAATATGATAAGTAAAACGAGTGTATAATCGTCTGATTAGTATTGAAAAAACTCTTTGAAAGAACAAAACATAAAAAAATGCAGGAAAATCATTGCTGTAGTAGTAGCATATTTATTGATTTTCTTAAGGTCAGTTTTATATTATTTAAAAAAGTACGATAAGAACCAGAAGTAATAAATGGAATAAATCGCTAGAATGAAATTTCTATGAATAAAAAAAGTAAGAATGAGGGAAAAACAGATTTAGTGTGGTTACGTCACAGATACTTTGAAGATATTATTAGTATTCATTTCAAGTAATATGGTAAGTAAAACGAGTGTATAATCGCCTGAATAGTATTAAAAATTTCTCTAAAAGAGAAAAACGTCAAAAAAATGTGTAGAAATCATTGTTGTAGTTGCAACATATTTATTGGTTTTCTTAAGGTCAGTTTTATATTATTTTAAAAAGTACAATAAGAACCAGAGGTAATAAATGGAATAAATTGCTAGAATTAAATTTACATGAATGAATGTAAAAATGAGAGAAAAACAGATTTTATGTAGCTGTGTCGCATTTGGCTATTTTCTCGATATTATCATCATTCACTTGAAGTGATACCGATAAGTAAAAAAGGTACATAATCTTTTAATATAATCGTCGGAATAATTTTTAAAAAAATTCTTCGAAAGATTAAAATATGGAGAAAATAAAGTTGTAGTTGTAACATATTTCTTTGATTTCTGAAGGTCATTATTACATTATTTTTAATGCTACGAAAAGAAACAAATGCAATTAATGGTATGAATTCTTAGAATGTAATTTTTATGAAGAAAAACAATAAAAATGAGGGGAAAAAAACAGATTTAGTGTAGCTACGTCGTATTTGTCTATTTTCTCGATATTATCATAATTCACTTGAAGTAATACGATAGATAAAACAGGTTCATAATCGTTTGATATAATCGTCTGAATGGTTTTTAAAAAAAAATTCTTCGAAGGAGTAAAATATAAAAGGAGAAATCACAGTTGTAGTTGTAACATATTTCTTTGTTTTCTGAAGTTTATTATAACATTATTTTAAATACTACGAAAAGAAACAGATGCAATTAATGGTATGAATTCTTAGAATGTAATTTTTATGAAGAAGAATAATGTAAAAATGAGGAAAAAACAGATTTAGTGTAGCTACGTCGGATTTGGCTATTTTCTCGATATTATCGTCATTCATTTGAAATAATACGATAAGTAAAACGGGTATATAATCGTCTGAATGATTTTAAAAGAAAAATTCTTTAAAAGTGTAAAATATAAAAATGTGGAGAAATCATTGTTGTAGTTGTAACATATTTATTTGTTTTCTGAAGATTATTATTATAGTAATTTAAGTAATAAGAAGAGAAACAGAGGTAATTGATGGTATGAATTAATAGAGTGAAATTTCCATGAGTAATAAAGTGTAAAAATGAGGGGAAAATAGATTTTGTGTTGTTATGTCGCATTTGGCGATTTTCTCGATATAGTGACCATTCATTTGAAAAAAAAGTACGGTAAGTTAAACGAGCATAAAATAGTATAAATAGTTTAAAGAAAAAATCTATGTATCAGTTAAACAGGGAGATTGAAAGTAAATCGTTGTTGTAGTTGATCCATATTTAATAGTTTATACAGAATCCAAACGAACTGATTGATTTCGTTCTGGATATGAATTGTTCGATTCAACTCTTACATTTATTTCGTTATTCGCCATATAGGAAGTTACCATCGGCACAAAAGAATAATTAACCTTGGTCCTACTTGTTGGCGAAAACAAGGTGTAAGGGGTCAGCGGAAGGGTGAACTCACCTTCTGTGCCTCGCTGATGAGTCGGTGCTGTCGGGAAGGTGGTTTTTTCTTTTTTCTACTCTGCTTCTCACCTAACCGTGGAGGTTTCTTCCGTCGGCAGAGAAGCTGCGGAGGAATTCCTGAAATTTATGCATTCCCTAAGAGATTCTCAATATGGCGGAGCGCTTCGTCGAGGGTTGCAGTCGTCGCCATTGTACTGCAGAGACTCCGGGAACTGTGCGCGGGCAGGACTCAGGCCGGATCACGTGACCCTCCGGGAGATCGATGCCCGGACGGGGCGGATGGAAAGCGGGGGAGGACGGAGCACTTCATTTCATCGCCCATTAATTCACGAGCTGAGAAACCCGTCTTTTTTTCGTCACTTTCAGGAAAAAATTGGGTTGTTGCTAATCGTTATTATAGTTAAAAGTTTTCGGACGGATCATCCTTTTAGTAAATCTAAACACACACACGCTCACTTATTCACATAATTATATATAAATAACATATATGTACGTATGTATATTTGTGGCTAAACAGCCAAAACAACGCTATAGGCCAGGGGTTCTCAAACTTTTCTATTCGCCGCATCTCATATTTATAATAGCCAATGATCGAGTAACGCTCCTGATGTCATCAGCAATGAAACTCGCGCCACGGTATGATAATATGATAATATGTTTTGGTAATGTTTAACATGTCGGGAAAGGCTTTATTTTGACTAGGCTGAACTGGATCCGATCCCTTAACTGTTTTACTGGTAAAACTGCCATTTCAGGTGAATGAAGAAACGAAAAAGAGGTCAACAATGAACGCTATCTGCTGGAGTTTAGGGTTAATCTAATGGAGTTAGGGTTAATATTTCAACTTTGAAAATATCACCAAACACGCAATGGCTTCGTTCAAACGCAGATACAATTTTCACCCGTCATATCTTGACATGCGATTTTCTGGTCCATTAGAGAATTTTCTGCCAACACTCTAGTATATATCTATTATATTATACACATTGATACCGTGTATACTTCGCAGCACCTTCGTTTATCTCTGCAGCACCCACTTTTGGAACCCCTGCTTTGGGCAATCAAAACTAAAGGTCGTGGGTAAATAAACGAACTAGAAAAGTTCTCGAGTCATCATCCTAAACTACATGAGTGGCGTTGCTACCACGGGTACAGTGGTACTTTATTGTACCAGAGCAGAAAAGTGTGGTTTCACCCCCCCCCCTCCCTCCCATAAAAAAAAAAATTTAAATTTCTTTGTAAACAAAGTCTACACAATTTACATAAATTAACTCTTCATTAGGTGGTTTAAAGAAAGTACATGAAAATATAAGTGTAAAATTATACAAATACAAATGTGACGACCAGCAACAAGCTCTTGGCCCAACTAGGCTGGTCCTCGTCAATTTATTAGTCTCCAATGAAGATCAATGGCCCTCTCAAAGCTATCCATCCCCTTGCTCATTACCATCTCCTCTGGTAAGCTGTTTCAAGTCCCCACAACCCTACTAAAGTAGAAGTTTTTCCTTATTTCCAGGTTAGCCTGAGATTTGAATAGTTTAAAACAATGATCCCTCGCCCTGCTTTCGGTGCAAAAATTTAATCCATTAACATCATTCATTTTGATAAATTTAAACAACTGAATCATGTCCCCTCTGATCCTCCTTTGCTCCAGGCTATATATATTAAGTCTATTAAGTCTGGTATCATAATCTAAATCTGAAAGTCCTCTTACTAGTCTGGTTACCCTTCTTTGAACGCTTTCCAATACACAAATATCTTTCTTCAGAGGCGTCCAAAACTGCACAGCATACTCCAAATGGTGTCTTATTAAACTCCTATATAAAGGCAGAAGAAACCTTCTTAGATTTGTTTGAAATAGATCTATTGATAAACCCAAGCATTCTGTAGGCTTTATTACTTGCAATGCTGCACTGTTGACTAAACTTGAAGTCGTGATTTATTAAGACACCCAGATCAATCACATTTTCTGCCTGACTAATGATTGAACCCTGTAAACGATAACTCGTGCGCTTATTTCCATGACCTAAGTGTAGCACTTGACATTTCCCTACATTAACTGCCACACCCTACTTATCCGCCCACTTAGTAATATAATCTAAATCCTGTTGAATCTGTTTTACCTGTTCTTCATTTTCTACAATCCCCATAACTTTTACATCATCAACAAAACAATTCATGCTTCCAGAAATATTCTCATTGATGTCATTCATAAAAAAAATTAACAAGGGAGGCCCTAAAACAGAACCTTGAGGAACCCCGCTTAAAACGTCACTCCATTTAGAATGATTTCCCCTCACAACTACTCTTTATTTCCTTCCAGTCAGCCAATTTCTAACCCAAAGTAAAGTTTTTTCCTCCTATTCCTATATCAGCTAATTTGCTGAGAAAAGCAACATTCGGTAACTTATCGAAAGCTTTTTGAAAATCAATATAAACAACATCCACGCACTTTTTGTTATCTAAAGCCAATAAGGTAACCTTATCGTAGAAATGCAATAAATTAGTAGCACACGATTTACCTTTCCTGAACCCATACTGCAAAGCAGTCAACAGACTATTAGTCTCTAAGAAATTCATAATATTAATTTTGATAAAAGTTTCGAAAATCTTACAGCCCACAGAAGTCAGACTTACAGGTCTATAATTCCTAGCATTACCTTTAGTCCCATTCTTGAAGAACGGCGTTATGTTAGCCAATTTCCAGTCCTCTGGCACTGTCCTTGAGTTATAAGAAGCATTGAAAATATTTGAAATATTATTTACTTATTCCCCTGCACATTCAATTAAAATTTTTGGATGAATATTATCTGGTCCCTGAGCTTTAGTTGCTTTAATTTTTTTTCAAATGAAATAGAACCTCCTCCCTGGAAAACACAAAATCCTCAAACTGTATAATAGCTTGTGTCTTGCTAGTATCAACTGTTGAGATACAGTTATCGTTAAACGCACTGGAAAAAAAGTTATTTAGAACATTTGCAATATCCCCATCGTTTTGGATTAAATTTCCATGCTCAACAACCAATGGCCCAATTTGAATGCTTCGAGTTTTCCCAGAATTAGCGTAAGCAAAAATTCTTTTAGGATTCCCATCAATGTTATCTGCTAGCTTTTGCTCCAATTCTCTTTTCCGAATCTGTACCAAATACTTAAAATTTCGTCTTGCCTTACAGTACTGGAGCCTTTTGCACTCAGACCAGTTTCCTTAAACTGACGAAAAGCCGCTTGCTTTATAATTCAGAGCTTCTTTAATCTCCCTGGAGAACCACATGGGCCAAATTTTAGTACGAACACCTTTTTTTTCCTAAATGGAACATAATCCCCAACCTTTTTGGCCAGTTTTTCTTTAAATTCCGTCCACTGCTGATCTACGTCGCTACTTTCCAATCCTGACGAAAAACCCTCTTTCAAGCTCTGCCTAAAGGCAACAAAATCAATGTTTCTGAAATTGGACACAAGCATAAAATTTTCAACTTTGTACACTTCAAATTCAATCCAGAACCTAATGCTGTTATGATCACTATCTTCAATATGGTCTAATAGTGTAAGGTCACCAGTTACAGACAAGGGTCCAATAACAGACAGTCATAAGTTTGGATTTAAGTAATAAGCCTTTTAGGCGATTAAAACTGATGCTGCTGTGACCCATGATTACGGTGCAACCATTTAATGTTACCAGAGTGAATTTTATGAGCCAGTTGGTATTTATAAGGCAGTGGTGGAAGGATATAAACAGCCACCCCGAGGTCAGCTGGTGTTTCATGTTCATTTGAATTTAATAAGACTTTAGTTCTAAAAATAAAGAACTTTTGCACATTTCAAAGAGAAAAAACGAATTTTGTCTATTACTCATTTTTTCCTCATCGTGTATGTACTCATCCTTTTCGCCTGTCTGTTACAGGATATCATCAGATTTTTCGATGTATGCTACTGGGGTCTGACCTTTTTTCGAAATTAAGCAAATGAAAATAGAATTAAATGATTCAAAGGATCCAGAAGCAGACAAACGTTAGATGAAATGTTGTTGCATGAGAGAAAAATAGTTTAAAAAGTCTAAATACATTAAAAGGCTCAGAAAATTAAGCATGTCTGACTGGTGCCATTACCCTAGATGAAAAAAAAAAGCTTTATTTTAGAATTCAGAAAAAAAAATCGCTTTTTCTTTTGCTGTAAAAGGATAATAATTGGGTCATTTCATGAGGTAAATAACTATTTTTTTTTTTAAATTCCTGAGATTATTCCTGAAAATACTTTTTTTTAAAGTTATCTACAAAAGAATTTATCATATTCCGTCAAGTTCTTTACCAAGGTATAATGTAATATGAAAAATTTTTTAATTTTATCAAGAGTTTGTTAATACAAGGGTTTCTAATGCCGAATTCCCGATCCCTAATCTCGCGGGATGCCTCATGATGTTTAGCGGGATTAATCCCGCGGGAATGAGAGCAAAATCCCGCAAGATTTCCAACCTCGCAAAGATTTTCCATGCAAGCGTTTTCCTACTTTTGCCCCTCATAAAACGAATATTTTCATTAACATTATCTGAAGTTTGAATCACTCTTCTTGAATATTTGCAAGAAGAGCAAGAAAAACTTCGTGCCTCACATGATGAACGGTGAACTTCCCGTTTAAGAGCACAATAAAAATAGAGTATATTTTTCTGAGTATGAATTGGTTTTCATTCGGTCATAAATTGGGAAGATATGCGTAAAAATTAAACGTTTTCGAAAACCATCAATAAAATTTGAATCCAGAAAATTGCACTTTAAGAAATAAATTGAGAAAGTTTATTACATATTGCAAAACCCACTCGAGTAGCCGAAATGCAGTATTGGAAAGCTTATGTAAGCTTAAGGAATGTACTCAAAACTTTTAACTTACTAAAAGAGCACAATATTTTACTCCAAAGAAGAAAGCAGTGAAAAGTCTAACATTATTTATGCTCTTTAACCAGTAGAAAGTGCCTACGATGTCTTTGTCATCGGGAAGCTCATCTTATAAATGTGAGTGGTACCCCGAAATTTATACTGGATAAATTATCTGAGCAATCTGCAATATTCGACACGACTCTAAAAAAAAATGGATGAAACAGAGGATGACTCGCATGCCAGTGCATACGTTAAACGGTTTAAGTTTTTGAATGTCCCTTTAATATGAAAGGTAAAATTAGCGAAGGAATGCAAAAACTTTTACCGACCCTACGACTTGATGAAACCAATCAGCATTCACCCCCTGTTAGGGTATTCTCAGTGCAAGTTATATTGGATATAACAAGGTACACAAATCAAATAGACAACGTTTTTGTCCGAAATTTGCAGGTCTTGAACAAAAACCAAACATCACCTCCATTGGAAAAGAAAAATCTATTTTAGAAGGTGATGAAGTTTATTGGGGATCGTTTGCTAAATGTTCACAATTATTTAATTTCTGTAAAATCAAATGTACTAGAGCCACAGCACGCGTTTTCACCAAGCGCGTTATATTTTGCTCAAAATTCCTTTTCCATCCCATACAACTTTTTCATGGCGCACTTTTGCGTACCGAACGATAGTTGCTGATTGAGATTTGAATTTGTAGTATTTTACCTGGGCGATGTAGGAATTTCTACATCGTGATGCATCATCAACCTTACATCGCGATGTAGCGCTGCATCACGATGTAAGTTTTTTTTTTTTTTTTTACTTGTTTAAGTTTTACAAAATATATACAAGGTGTAAAAATAAAATATCATGCCGAATACGAATTAAACAGATTTTAGCACCAGAAAGAAATTTGTTGTATTATAAAGCAGTGCAAAAAGCGCAAGTTAGTGAAAAATATGTCAGACAAGTTTTTGAGATTACAATGAGCCTGTTTTTTCAATGCAAAAAGATGTGCGTAAATGGGTGCAAAGTCATGCATTCCTTTCAAAAGCTCACATATTTTTACATTAAAAAAAAAGGTTCTTTGTAATCAGTAGCGGGAGAGGGGGGCCGCACCGAGTGACACTCAAAGAGGATTTCATAGTTTATAAAAAATATATATAAATACTTTAATTCTGAAAATTTCCTCCAATATATCTTAAATTCTATTTAATCTAACAAATTTAATAAAAAGAGAGTCCAATATTGCAGGTGGGGGGGGGGAGGTTACATATATCATCTAGGACAAACTTTGCATAAAATGGATTCGCTGTTTATATGTTTTCCAACTTTTCTTATGCCATAAAAATAGAACTGTTGTTTCTGAAAGTTATATATATTTTATATTTACATAAAACATTTATATAGTTTTTTTTTCTGGAAGGGGGGAGGGGGCGGGGAGTCGGTTACACTGAGAGTTACCGACCCGTGTGACATTTGTGCTAGGAACTCAACTTCTTGTAACACCAAAATACATGTTGCATTTTTTATTGCTATTTTGCTCTTTTTTTCTCGCAAGTGACTATATGGTAAACTTAATGGTTCATCAACATATCTTTCGTCTATAACTAAGAACACATGTGCAATTCTTACATGTTTTAGGAGAAATGAAGGTCTAACTCTTCGCACCTTCATTCTTAAACCAGGTTGGATTGACGCACTGCTAATTAACATTAGTGTGAAAAAATTAGAGATTAAAACAGCAGCAACCCTGGACAGGTGTCTATACATAGGAGCATTATTGATGCATCAGTTTAGAGAAAAATTCTAAACCGGTTTAACGATGTAGGATGTACACCGGTTTTTGACGATACATCGATGCATCGCACAGCCCTAGTACAAATAAAAGGAGAAACTCTTCTCTGTCTTGGGGGAAGAGATAGAATTAGTAGCCCTCGTAGGTGCTGCTGTACAGCATGATTTTGAAGAAAAAACATCAATGAAAGCCTACCTACCTAGGACGCTATCTTTAAACGCGTTTTACTCAAAACTTGAAAATGTACACTTACATCTCTTTGCTTTTCACTACCTAAATTGATGTACGGAATTCGAAAAAACTACTAGTTCAAATAACAATGGCAATTCTTCTCAAAACGCACAACTTTTTCTATTTTACATTAAAATCTAACTTCAATAATAATAATAAAAAAACATTTATACTAGTTAAATGTTCACCTGTAGCCATTTCCTCTGTAGTAGAAAAAGAAGTGTTGTAGTATGAACAATTTATTTTAAACGTGGGTATTAAAATTTAATGCAAGTCCGTTACTTATTTAGGTATTTTTATTTATTTACTAGCTGCCTCAGCAAACGTTGTTCTGCCATAAAATATTTTCTAGTTAATATTTTGGTTTTAATTAACAATACATAACAAATCTATTGTCAGTTTGTGGGAATGAGATCTTTGACAGAAAGAGAAATGGAACGCTTTATACGATGATCACCGATAAAAACAAAAAACAACCATTCATTTTCTCAATACAGTAATACACACACACACACACACACACACACACACACACAAGTAGACAAAATTTTTGTATCGTTCAGAATTTGGCACGCACTGCTTTGTGCTACAAAACAAATGCAGAATAAAATGTCAAAATGATTCCACGCTCCGGCAAAACGTCGGAAAACTCGCAATGATTTTAAAAAAATTTGTAGCTATCTTCTGTTTGTCTACAAATAAAATGTTTGTAATTAATTTAAGCAAGGTTTTTACAATGATTTTCAACAATAATTTTTACAATGATTTTCGACAATGGTTTTTATTATGTTTTTTTAAAATGGTTTTTACAATGAATTTCAACAATGATTTTCAAAAAAAAGTTATGGATAGGGACACCCTGATTACCTAGCGGTATAAAATATACTTTACGAGCTATTCTCATATTTACCATATACACGTAAAAAATTTCATAAAAATCGCTCGAACCGTTTCGGAGGAGTTCAAACACTAACACCGTGACAGAAAATTTTTTATATATATTAGATATATTTTTTTTTTATTTATTTATTTATTTATTTATTGGCATAAAAAATTTTATTGCTTTCTTTTGCTTAAATATAAATTTTTTAAGGGGGTTCCCCCCCCCTCAGATTTTGCTGTAATTCTTGTTGTTTTAATTAGCATGTTGGATTTGGAAGATATTTTGCTGATACTGTTAAATTCGTTACCAGTCAAGTCTGTTACCAGTTACCATGTTACTGGTAACGCCTTTGACGCTTCTTCCAAATATCGTAGGATAAATTGTTTTTATTTATATTCTTTTTGTCTCACAGTCCAGCTGTCCTAATGTCTTGCTAACATGTTCCGCTTTTCTTTAAAGTGCTGCTAAGTTCCACAAAATGAAGAGGAAAAAAAACTGGATCTTTCACTACTTTTGTGGGTATTCATCACTTCAAAATATCTTCTTATGACTACATCAACTTTTCGTATCCACGCAAGGGATTTTTAGACTTTTTAGACTTTAAAAAGTAACAACAATTTACTTATCAAAATTGCTTTCAACTGCAAATATAACCAGGGGCGAGCACAGAAATTTTGGGGCTCGTCACAAACGATTTTTACGCCCCCCCCCCCCGCTCCCTCCATACTATTTATCCCTCTACATGTATTGCACCCCTTATTTTAAAAAATCTCAGGTCACCTTCAGGCTCGGGCCCGGGCCAACAGGTGTCCCTTCTCCTCCCCCCCCCCCCTTAAACACGCTCCTGAATGACTAAAACACCTATGTAGACATACCAAAAAATGTGTTGTGTGCTGTAAGATTCTGTAATTGGCAACATTGAGTTATTTTTCAATTCATGATCTTAACAGGCATCTGAATAATTACACTTTCATAATTACTTGGGTTCTTATTTCATAGATTGAAACAACAGTAATGATATCATAAAATAAGCATTGTATTGCAGTTGCACACGTCAAAATTACTTTTCAAGCAAAATCTGGAATTCTTCAGTTTGAAGAAATATTGAACTGGTCAAATAAAAGACATCGTCTCCGCCCCCCCTCCCCTCCCCATCAGGGATATGTCCCGATTTTCGATTTAAAAAACCTGCTCATATTATTTAAGAACAAACTGAATGGACATTTAGAAAGCGTGAACACTTACCGTATCAATTGGAAGACATAATATAGTTCACCTTGTAGAATATCTCCTGCGGTCTTTCAAATAATACATTTTGAAACAACGAGAAAGGTCGAAATGCGCCGCACAAATCTCAGCACTTAAAATTTAATCGGCGTTGTGGAATCATCCCGGTAGCAATGCAAAAAAGTAACGAAACATGCAGTTTCTTCTTTGCCAAAAATTTCAAAAACTAATACGCGACAGAATGAAACATACTTCTTAAAAACAAACAAGCATTTCGCAGTGCACCTTCTGCCGAACGGCGCTAACCGTTAAGTAAGGACAAAAATAGGAATTCGAACAGGCATTATTTGTATACGAATTGCTTCAAGAGCGCAATTTTCCAAAGAAACATGTGACAAAAACAAAACAAGTAAAACAGTCTGTCCAAACTTCCGGTCTTTCCGATAACATGAAACAGAGCGAACAAAAATCTCACCGCAACTGCTGGTGATTATTCAACCAAAAGGGCTTTTTCCTGTTTTTCTGAATAATATTTTGCAACAATATATATATTTGAAAGAGTGCAATAATTCACAACTTCATATTACATACAAATTAAATGTATCCCCTAAAATAAATTTCTCATATCCATAAATTAATGAAGAGAAAATAACAGTAGGCCACTTTTTGCTACATAATCTTCCGATTATTATAAGTTAACCCTTAACGGGGGAGATGATGTTTTTGTAACGTAAATGGTGAGTTGGAGTGTGCGTAACATCAACGTTCTGTTTCCTGTGTACTCCACAAAATTTAATAAATTGAAGTAGGAGATTTGCCATTGATTTTTTCATTACTTATTTATACAAATACAACTGAAACGATACAGCAAGTGAAATACATATACAGGGTGATTCTAAATTGTTTTTATAAATTAAGAGGGGTGATAGTAGCTAAACAAACGACCAATAATTACAAAGAACATTGAATCGTATATTCCACTTGGGGAGGCAGAAAGAAGGAATAATATTGGAATTCAAACCTGAAACCTGATCCCACAACTGCGTTGGGAAAGTGAATGAAAGATTACAGATTTTGTACAAAATGATTTATATAAAAAAAAAAATCGCAGCAAGTGCTCAAAATGTCAACCACGCGTGTCGTTGCATAAAAGTTTCTCCTAGCTAACGGGCCACCCCTCAATATTTTTAGACTTGTGGATAGTAATATATTGGAAGAATTTTAGCTTCCTATTTCAACTGAAAGAGGGTTCTCAACCTCCTCCCCCAAACTTCATCCATATGGGGAGTAGGGTTAAAAAAATACATTGAACTGAAAAAACAATGCTGCATATTATAATATACACTAGTAATATGCATATATACATTGCAATAAAATAATTATTTAGAAAGGAAAAACAGCTGGGGAAATTCAATGTTTCTAAACGTGTGGCATTTTATATACTACGGCTAATGTTAAATTACGGGGTCATTAGCACCCTCTTAAAATTTGAGAAGAAACTAAAACTTTTACAGCAAAATACTATTAGTAATCTAAAAAAAAAATAAGGGATGGCCTCTGGACTTCAGCTCGAAAAAAAATTTTTGAACCACCCAACAGTACATATAGGGTTAGTCTGAACTCGGGAGCAAAATTTTAAGGGATGTTAAAGGGGACGACGCAAAAATCATATGAGAACCCTGGTCGCAAACGTGAAGCTGATGTACTACATACACAAAACCAGAAGTTGATGGATGCAAAACAGTTCACGAATTTATTATACAAAGATGATTTTACGTAACGTTTTAGTTTTTACTAGCTGCGTTGCCCGACTTTCCCCGGTCCACCTTGAAAATAAAAATTGTGTCAAGTGGCGTATATTCAACAATCAGGCGTAAAAAATAAATTTAAAAAAAAACATCATGATTATCCTTCCAAACAATGACTACAGATATTAAAATACTTTTAAGAAATTGAATCCAGAAAGGTGGATTTAAAATGCGTAACCGTAGAAACACAAAATAAAATAAGTTTAAGGAATTAAAATGCGAAAGAAAATGGTTCACAATTTGAATAGAATCGAGATTTCTTAAACTTGATTGAAGCCTTTTTAGGCTTGTAACTTTTTTTCCTTTCGAGATAAAAGCTTATTTTTTCAACCATAGGTCGAGTTAGATCTGGAGTAAAAAAGGTCGCTTTTTCGAATGGAGTCAAAAAGAAAGCTGTGGGACAATTCCTTCACTTTTTATTGATTTATTTAATGAGGAAAGTAGTACCTAAATTTCAGCTAAGCCTAGAACAATTCGAGCTAAAAACGCAAATTACTCCCGCCGTAATAAAGTTAGAGCTTTGAAACAAATTACGTAGAACGCGGAAAATTCTACCTTTTCTAACGATATGTAATATTAATATGTGCAAGTAATTTTTCACTCCCATATTTGAGAATTTATGTGTAAGCTGGACGTAAATTGGAATAAAAAAAGAACTATTCATCAAATTTTATTCGAACTGGTCTGCAAATTTTTTCAGGACTTAAAGGAACAAACTGTGAAAATTTCAGCGCAATCGGCAGGGTAGTTCTCGAGTTTTGCGGGTTCAAACACAGACGCTTTTTGGGGACTTCATTTTATACTATGTTATTTTATACTATGTAGAAATGAAAGGTTTTTAGAGTAGTTGTTAAGGGTTTCTGCTTGTAGAGTAGCTCAAAACACGCTCCGCAAAAAAGGCGCAGCGGTCAATGAAAAGTTCTTGAAATGGCTCGTTATTGCGACAGTGAGTGCTTTGTCTTTGCGACGCATGTACTACAGCTGCAGGTCACAAATTTCAACGTTTAAAACCTTTCTTAAAAACTAAAATGTTGTATAAAATCGTCTTTGTGTAGTAAATTTGCGACCTGTTTCGCATCCATCAGTTTCTGACTTCGTGTGCATGTAGTCCGTCAGAAATGCATTTGCAACCATAGGTTCCCATATGTGATTCTTGCTTCTTATCCTCCCCTCTAACACCCCTTAAAGTTTTGCCCAAGAGCTTAGATTCACCCTGTATAAAGCAATATATTAAACACTGCAGAATGTTTGAATGCAAAAGCCTAATTCTTCTGGGATATAAGACTGCCTACTTCTCCAGTTATGGTTTAAAACCAAGTCTACTGATAGAATGTTTCACAAAAACCCAAGGCTGATTTCAATATTGTGTAACTAATAATTCTTAAAATACATTCACTTCTTTGTCATTGTTACAATTGTAATTGGTCGATTATTTTTATCTTAAAAATGATAAAGGAAAAAAGTATGACGATAAATACAAAAATTAATCCTTCAATAATTATTTCATTTGAACAGCTTCTTAATAAATGGTGTAAATATTGTTTTAGAAAAACCTTTATTAATATCTTGATACAATTATACAAATGGTACACAGAAGCGTAGCGTCGGGGGGGGGGGTCACGAGGGAGCACGTGCCCCCAACCCCCACTTGCTGAACACTTAACCTTTGTCCCCGGAACTATAAAGAAATTAGCTCAAAAATCAAGAGAAGTATCTATTTTTTCTAATTTGTATGGCCTTAAAAATGCATTTAGATGATCTTCGCTGATGTTACGGTGGAAAAGCGGTCTGGGGGCGGTTCCCCGGCCATTTTTCTAGACTGAAACCTGAAAAACACAATTGTTATATTTTTTTCTCAAATTACATTGCGGAGTAGGGGCTTTCGGGGCTTTCCCCCGAAATGTTTTTCAAAATTGTAGTTCAAAAACGGTTTTAGACGATCTTAAAAGATGTTTAGGGGCGAAAAGATCCGGAGGCCCACTCCAAGAAATTTTTTGAAAATCTAAAATATGTAATTGTGGGCCATGTTTGATATCGTCATGAGGACCGACGATTTTTCGAAATTGGAAATCCAGAAACAATTTTACATAAAACAAAATACATAACAAAAATACAAAATACGGCCTACAAAAATGCGTTATATTGTACTAACTCGCCTTTTATATAAAAATGGCTGTCTGGATTAAGCGAAGTCCGGTTTAATACAGTCCGAATTGATGAGGGTTTGCTGTATTTTCAATTTGATGGATATCACGATCACTGATTAATAATGTATCTTTCATTGAAACTGTATTTTAATAGACTTTTCATTGATGATACACTCCGCTTTTTAACTCGTTAAGGCTTGATTTCCAGGCAAAGGGCACTGTGGCCTCAACAATTGGCTGAAAAGAAAACACAAAGGGGGAGGGGGCTCAAAGTCACCGTGCCTCAAAAGGTTAATGCTATTTTTTATTCAATGGTAAAACATCGACATTGAAAGCAAAACATTGATAGTAAAAACATCGACATTGAAAGCAAAACATTGATAGTAAAAACATCGACATTGATATCGCGATCCAACTATTATAACTGCAAAATAAAATTAAATAAAAGCATGTTTAACTCAAAAGTAAATTTTAAAAAGATAATTCATTTCTTTAAAAATTTTTACTTACTTGTTTCTGTTCCTGAGCTCAAGACATTTTGAAATCTTGAACAAAATTTGACAATGAACAGCCTAAGTCAAGGCGCACAATAAATCATATTTCGAAATAAATTGTCTCTTTCACCAATGCACGTTTATTGCTTGAAGATAGAAAACAAGGAGGGGAAAAAATTGACGACACAATAGAAACTGCTTTCGGTTCATAAGAATTCGATTCATATAATAACAGGTATAGTGTAGTCGTTTTTGTTTTTTCGTTTATTCTTCCTTCCTATCGTATCTGGAAACAAAATTCCCCCTTAGAAAATTCTTAAAACAAATACTGCTGTGCACTACACACACAACAGTAAATGTGGTTTTCCTTTTTTGATTTAATAAAAACCACGCAAAAGTTTGCGTTTTCGCCCTCTGTAGCCAATTATGGATATAAGATCTGAAGTAAATTTTAAAAAACAACTGGAAGGAAAGGAGAAAAAAAATGGCATATTTTTCTTCATTTTTTTTTCGAATGAAAGAACCAGAAAACTCCCATATAAGTAAATTCCTTAATTCAACTAATAACTATACGTTCTACTAATTTATTTAACTGATTTGCTAGTATCATTAATTGTAAAGCTTAAATAAAATCAGCGAATACTTAAACATTCATAGAAAAAATTTATTATGCTCAAGGTTTAATGCACATTACTTTCGAAATTTTTTTAACTTGGAAAAGTTACAGAGCGAATTCATGATAATTCAAGAAAAATTTTAGATACTCTTAACTGTTCAATCTGCAATCAAGACAACATTTTAACTTTTTTTTTTTTAACCTTTAAATGCGTGGTGGTTTTTTTTTTTTTTTTTATTATTATTATTTACATTTTAAAACATTGCAACCCGACAAGGAAAGTGTCACTACTCAAAAAAAAAACACAAAAACAAGACAGAATTGGAGAAAATCAAGGTTTTACACAGTAGGGGTACTTTTAAATGATTTAGTTTCAAATATTATATCAGACGCTAAACGTTTATGATGTGGTGTTCAATGCTTAGTTTTTGTGGACAAAATTCATACTGAATACTAAAAGTTTGATTTTTTTTTTCTTATAAATAATGAAATTTCAATTATGTGTCACTGTTGTTTGTATCTTTTTTACACCACCACGCACTAGTTATTTAAGCTAACTTTGTGCCAGTTTTACGACAAGAAAGAACATTTATTTAGATTTTAAATCAATAGTTAGAACATATTTTCAAAAGTTTGAGCTGTGTCAGTTTCCTTGCCGGGGTGCGATATGTTCTTTGGCTTTAAACTTTCTTCCTAATGAGGTAGTTTCCTTCAGTCAAAAGTAGTACTTTTTGTCACTGAAATTGATAGAATAAGTAAAAAAAAAATAACATGGACCCAGAAAATACTTTCATTTTCCCAACAGTAATTTTTTAATTAATTTTTTAAAATTTCTGATTTTTCAAACAAGGCGTGGACTTGATGACGTCACAAATAATGCTCTTTGGCGCATCTTTCAATCGCGTTTCCGCGTTATGATAATCAAGAAACGAATTAAAATTGCGTTCTTCGCTTGCTATCAACCATATTGTTGCCAATACACATGAGTAAAGATGCAAATTTAATATTTTGTTCTGTAAATGGCAACACTGAATGGCATTTCATCATTTGTGATGTCATCGGCAGAAGCATAAACAATGAAAGCGCACCGATTTAAGTAATTTTTTAAAAATACTAAGCTTAAACAAATTATTTAAAAAATGGTCAGATCCTATGTTTTTAAGTATGCTCTTTCAGAAAAAAAAATACTTTTAAAATTTTGGAAACGACCCCATTATGAGAAAAATACTTTAAAAATCATAGTTTAATTAAGGTATGGGTTAAGGCTAAATAACCACTTGCCGACATCGGGCTTTTAACTGAAAAAACAACAACAAAATTATCATCAAATGTCCCAAAACATTGATAATAATTGTAAAAATGTCTTACTATTTAAGTAGTAGTAAAACTTGATTTATCATAGAATTAAGAGTAATATTTTCAAGGGCACTAAACTAAAAAATACAAAAATAGTCCTACATTTGCGAATGCCGGAAAAAGAAATCCAGTGTGAAGTGTCGTTGCAAAAAATTATCATTGAACTGGTTAGAGTGATAGAGCCGTAAATCAACCAGGGCCGGATCTACTGGCCCGGGGCCTCCACAAGAAAGGGGCTCTCACAATAAATTTTTTACAAAATATCCTAACTCTCACGGGTCAGCAAATTTTACGTTTTTCCTCCACTATAAATTATAATAATAATAATATAAAAAATAAATAGCAGTAACTTCAGGATGTATTTACTATTAAAGTGCTGATCGAAAATATCGGAGATATACATATATATAAAAATATTCGATATATATCGAAGTATCGGATATTTTCGAAAATATGATGATCTTTTCGAACCCTGATTAGGGGCCTCCACACTTCCAAATCGGGCGCTGAAATCAACAATCACAAATAGGTTAAATCATTGGTTTAAGTTCCTCGGTTAAGTGTACCAATTTGGAATTAACGTTGACAACTACGAACTGACACCCTAGCTTTACATAGTCCATTTATCTCTTCATGGTTATCAGAGCCTGATTACCGCAGGGGCATGTGGGGTACAGGCCCCTCCTCTTAGATTTCAGGGGGGCCAAAATCCCCTTAATTTATCATGCTAATTAAAAATAAATAATGATTTCACTCAGAATCTGGAGTATAATATCATTGATAGTTTTGCAAATGCCAAAACAAGGAAAAAATCTATTTGTTGATGAAAATTCCCCTTCAAAATGTGATTTTTTTGCAAATCAGAAAACCACTCCAAATTTAGTCTGAATTTACTATTAAAAGTTATATCGTAGATAATTCTGGTATTTACGGTTTACTGCAACGGGCAAAGTTTAACCATTTTATATATTTATCGTATACTACTATATCTCTTTTACTTTTTAAATGTATGTATTATATTGTGGTACCACTAAATTTAGTATGGTTGTGTAAAAACGCAAGTATCAAAATATTTTATTGCTTTTACTCCCCTTCAAAATGTGATCTCTTTGCAAATCAGAAAACCACTCCAAATTTAGTCTGTATTTACTATTAAAAGTTATATCATAGATAATTTTGGCATTCACGGTTTACTGCAACGGGCAAAGTTTAACCATATTTTATATATTTATCGTATACTACTATATCTCTTTTACTTTTTAAATGTATGTATAAAATTGTGATACCACCAAATTTAGTATGGTTGTGTAAAAACGCAAGTATTGAAATATTTTATTGCTTCAACATATAAAAAAGGCGGGAAAGAGGGGGTCCACAAAATGAATTTCGTGCCCAGTGTCTTCGAAAATCTTAGTCGGGCCTTAAGGGCAGGGCCGGATTTAGGGGAGGGCAGGCGGTGCTACTGCCCCTGGGCCTCCACAACAAAGGGGCCCCCCACAATAAAATTTTTACGAAATATCCTAACTTGCACGGGTCGAAAATATGGGATACATACATACATATCAAAATATTCGGATATATATCAAAGTATCGGATATTTTCGAAAATATGATGATCGTTTCGAACCCTGATTAGGGGCCTCCACTCCTTTGTTGCCCCGGGGCCTCCACACTTCCAAATCCGGCCCTGCCTAGGGAGCCCTGAATTAGAAATGTGCCCCATGTCCAATGTCAGGATGATCGAGCTCTGATGGTTATACAAAAGCAAAAAGACCCCGTTTTCGTAAAGACCACAGAAAGTGCTACATTTGCTATTTATGTAAGGCTTCATCACGAGCGTAACAGAAGAATTTCGGTAATCGATTTTCCCAAGATAACAATTGTGTAAGATAGTTTTCCAACTGCGATGTTTGATGATTGAGCGCAAGTCCTCATCTGAGGTACAGTAGACCCTCTTTTTACGCAGGTTTAGTTTATGCGGTTTCGATTATACGCGGTTTAAGATTTGACACCTTCATTTTATTTTACGCGGATGAGTTTCGGTTTTACGCGGATGTGAAAATGCAAACGGATAAAAATTTCCCCTCTTTCAAAATCCAAACTCCTTCAGATTACAAGTGCGAGTAATAAACTGCATTTTGGCGTGCTAATAATTTAGCTTGGACCACTGGAGACATTTTATGCGATTGGTTCCAGAGCTCTTTCCAGAAGTAAAGTTATTAAACTCACACAGTTCAGAACTCACTGGAAGAAGAGCTTTTAGGAGTGACAAAGGATTCCAAAACCAACGAGGATGCCGACACCGGTGACACTCAACCAAAAACGTTCACATTGAGAATTTTGAGCCATTCCTAGACAGTAGAAATGATTTTTCTGATTTCTTAGTGAAGGAAGATTCTATCATGGAAATGATGCAAGTGATCATGGATGCGTTAATGCTCTGCAAAGAGTTACAGAGAAAAAATTTTCATGACTGCCAAAAGACTATCATAGCCAGCTCCTTTTCATAAACATTGAATTAATTTGTGTTTTCTTTAAGCATGTTGTGCATAGAAATCGATATAAGTACACATTAAACTTACTATATTTTTAGTCATCACTAGAATGATTTTTTTTTTAAATCTACGGAAACTAACCCCTGTTTTAACACTAATATTAAGTCTTAATTTACACGGCATTTCCGAGAAACGTAACCCCCGCATTAAACTAGGGTATACTGTACTAATGAAAACAAAGGCATCTTGCAAATTTTAGTCTTTTCATTTTGACATCGGTAGTTGATTCTTGATAAAAAAAATTTTGGAAAAAAAATAGAACCGACTTCAAAATTGCTCTAAAAAGTGAAAAATAATTTTATTCTTTAAACACCAGCGATAATACTTTTAAACATAATTTTTGAAGTTGGCGCAAAAACTGAAAGTGAAATCCAATGTAACCATGCTTCGTTCATATTTTTTTCAGAAAATCATCCAAAGTTAGGAACGAAGCATTTATATAGTTACTCACATATGCATAATGTATGTGGTAGTGAAGAAACTGAGCCCGGTTAAATTTATAATTGAGTTATATGGCTCGCTTTTGCGCCAACTTCTTCAAAAATTATGTTTAAAAGTATTATCGCTGGTGTTTAAAGAATAAAATTATTTTTCACTTTTTAGAGCAATTTTGAAGTCGGTTCCATTTTTTTTCCAAAATTTTTTTATTTCACTCTTTTTAGTGTAAATGTATTTCAGAAATAGTAAGAAGTTACCATCACGAAACTTCACCTTATTTTTTTCATAAAAATATTCCAAACTATGAACACGCAATTCCAAAAAAGAACTATGAACACGCTTTAAACTTTAAGCGTTCGGCACTAAAAATTTATCTTTGTTAATTTCTGGAATTCATTTGTGTGTTAATTTAATTATAGCTATTTAAATATTACGTTGTCCCTGAGTAATTTACATTTCACAGCATACAAGTTGCTTGTGATGCAATCCTGTATCTCCTCACGTAGCCACGATCATCTGTTATTGGCATAGATGATAACGATAAAAATACTACTATATTTATATATATATATATATATATATATATATATATATATATATATATATATATATATATATATATATATATATATAATTGATGCAAACCTAACCTGGTAGCACTGGGAAGGCTGAGCAGATCCTAATCACTGCATTACCTCGCTTCCAGGTAGGTTTACCCCCACTATAGGGCCTTGACAATGAAGAAACTAAATGCTTGCTTCAGAGAAGCCTCCATTTAAAATTATCAGTACAATTTCTATTAAAATAACTGTTGTATGGCACCAAACTTTTGTAACAATGGGTTTTATATTTAATCATTTTATAGGGAAATTGCATGAAATTTACTGTTTTTTGTCCATAACTTTTTTTTCGAAAGAACAACTATGGTCAAACAAAGTAATGGGACCTAAGTTGAGCCATACCCTATCTATTAAAAAAAGAATCGTCAAAATCGGCTCACTAGGTGAGACGCTGTGAGTGGACAAACAAAAAAAAAAACACATACATACGGTATTACTGATAACCGCCTCCTTTTTGAAGTCGGTTAAAAAGTGGGAAATGCTCAAAAATAAAATGTTTAAAAAAACTTTAAAAAAAACACTCATTTAAAAAAAAATGTTTATTAAAAAGTAAAAAATTCTCTTTGGATGTTTAGTAGAAAAAATTATTGACCAAACAAATAACTTCAATGTAAAAAACAAAGGAGTGCTGTCAATTTACATTTTTGCAAGGATTCTTCCCCAACAAATAGCAGAAATTTAAGGCAACTAATATGAAG